>NW_015388326.1:285979-398001 GCF_001527695.2 Protobothrops mucrosquamatus | reverse complement strand
ATCATCTAAGTTCGTTGCTTTCACTCTAAAGTTCCACATAAGTTCCAGTGATACTTGCTTGAATCAAGATCCAGGATCAAAAGAGTTGCCTTCGGTAAGATGGGTGACTATATATAGTAAATTTAATAAATAAATAAATAAAAGTAGTAATGAAGCCATTGCAGGCACTGTTCACATTGGAATTTCTACAAGTAAAAAAAATATATCCTGATTTAAGCATGATCACACCAATGATGCTCTTCTCTAGATGCCACTCCATTGGATATAAGGCTTATTATAAGAAAGGAGAAGTATTATAGGTGTTGTCAATCTAGTGAAATTGTCTTCCTGGGGAGGTTTATAGAGGAGATTAGAGGCGGATGAATCAGAAGGAGTAGAGTAATATATGGTAAGCCATTTTTGAAATGATACAGTTCTGTGTCAATATTGCAAATATCTTTAGTGACTCCCACAGAAAATGCAACAGTGAGAAAATTCCTGTCGATCGTGATGGTAGGATACATATACCTTGTCTACCATTATTAGCAAACTCTACTGATAAGGTGATCCTGGGCTGCTGCTGTAGCGATAACATTCCTTTTCTGTAGGAAAGGAAAAATGGAGTTAATACAATAGGATTTAAAATGTCCATTCATTGTTCTTGCTTGCACAAGATTAATTTATTACTAAGAAGAGACTGAGATCAAGTACACAGCTTGGTTCATTGGTATTACCATTTATTTGGTGATCCATCCACACTTCTCATCTCCAAAACCTATTCTGTTGTGCAGAATATTATTATGGCTGCCTTGATAGTTCTTCATATTGAAGTGATGAGTGTTATTAATTTTATTCTCACAAGTACAATACCTTTTTAGATAGGTTGGGCAAAGAAAAAATAGTTGACTAAAAATTATTCACTGTGAACTCTATGGCTGAGAGAGACTTAATTTCTCATGTCCGGATCCAGTAATCCCATCACTACATCAAAAATATATTCAGTAAAATATAATAAAAACATCAGTAGAGTATAGTAATTTCACTAGTACAGGTGTACCAATTCTTATTGTATTCAGGAAGTATTGTATTCAGCCAAATTCAGGAAGTAAATCCACCTTTTGAGGGATCTTCTAATTTTCCTTTGCATTAGTTCTAGTCCAGTGTTATTGTATCAGCTGCCATCTTCTTCTGTAACATATCAGAATGCAAACTAGATTGTAAAGTACTGATTCAGCTCTTCCATTAAATGTTTATATCAATATTTCCTGCATTTATGCGGCAAAAATAGAATCACTACATTTAATGCTTTGTTTATTGGATTTAGACTTCAGAATTCCAGGTGGGCTGCAAAAATTCATGTGACCACTAGATAGCAGCATAGAAATTTAGAAACCCCCTAACTCTTTGCTGCCACTCAAGTCCAATCTGGATTGTTGCAGCTTACATTTGACAGCCTTGCACGCTGTGAGGTGTCCACAGAAGCAGGAAAAATGTTTTATTTCTGAAACAAATCATTCTGTGTTTAGATTCTGTTGAATCATTCCAGATGAATTGTTCCACAAACCTGAATGTTTTGGTTGCTCCAGGCTTCAAAATGAAATCTGGGGTTGATGAAGAGGACAAAGGCTTCACCCGTTTCTGCCCTCCTTCCATCAGCAGTTCCCCATGCAACATATTCGTTGGCCCTTCCACCATCTTTCTAGCACTTTCCTTCACTCTGTCCTGTCAGCTGCCTCCAACGTGCCCATTAGCTTGATAGTCCCTGGTCTTCCTAGCATGTTTTACCTTCCCTTCAGCCACTGCCAATGTCCCAGTGTGTATATTCCACAGAAGTGCCTACCAGCAGCTATTTCTGCCATTGTTCCCATGCTCCCATGCAGCATATTCTACCAACCTTGTCTATTCATCAGCTTTAGCTGCCAGTATCCTTGACTTTATCCTAGTTCCCCACACCCTCACACAGCCCTGAATAAAAACAGCTGAAACATTCACATTTTGAGTCATGCATTGAACATTTTGCACATCCTTAGTATTTCCTCGTGACTAAGTTACCTTCCACTGATTTCAACAGGACTTTTCAAAGTAGGATTTTAAATGTGTTTCCTGTGTTTCATGTCTGTATCTCTTTCACCTTTTCACTGAACTTTCACTCATTCTGATTCTGTTTAGGCAACTTTTAAAGGCTGGATGGATATTATGTATGCAGCTGTTGATTCACGGAATGTAAGTGTCATTTCATATTCTATTAAACACAGAGAAATGTTTCTGGTTCATAACTGTATATGTTGTATTTTGTTAATAAAAATACTTAAAGTATTTCTGAGTTGTAATTGATAAAAGGTTTCACAGGAATGATAAACTGAAAGACATTTGCATTTAGTAGCTTGGATCCAGATTTGTCTTCCTACAGATGGAAAAGTTTCTCCCATCTGTGGAAGTTTTTGACAGAATATTTCTACAATGGAATGAGACGAGAAGTCATCTCTGCTGATTTACCTTCTCCCTACTTTGGCACCATCACCTCTGGAAATTTGGGAAGAATTAAGAGGGTCTCCAGAACTGTTAAGGATAGGATGCTATAGATTGTAGCTGGAAGAGTAGGACTTTGTGAAAACATGGCAGATCCCTTGTATCCTGAATACATTGAGTATGGGAGAATTTCTGCTTGATCAAAGTCTACATTCACAGCATGGATAGAAACAGGAATAGATTCAGTGGTGGGATTCAAATATGTGAACAACTGGTTGTGTGGATGCTGCTTCTGGAAGTCCATTCTGGGCCTGGGCAACAAAAAAATAGCTACTGGTTCTGCCGAACTGGTGCTAACCGGCTGAATCCCACCACTGAATAGACTCCTAATTTGCAATTGTTGCATTACAAAAGCATTTGATTACTGCCTGTCTTAAGTGATTGCATTATTTTATGTCTTGTAGGTAGAAGACCAACCCTATTATGAGGACAACTTATATATGTATCTTTATTTTGTTATCTTCATAATCTTTGGATCATTTTTTACCTTAAACCTCTTCATTGGTGTCATTATAGATAATTTCAATCAGCAAAAAAAGAAGATAAGTATTTAAAGTGTTTGCTGTATGCTCTGGAAGTAAAATCTACAATTTAAAAAAACCACAAGAAACCCCCTTAAAATGTTAGAACAATATATATTTAAATATTTATATAAATACTACTATCTTGTCATCCTGAGTTTCCAGTAGGTTTTCTGCTAGCTACAGAAATGTCACCAATATTAGTTTATTTCTTTTTTATCTATAATCCTCCTCCCCAAACACATCTTAACTTTCAGTGCAGGAACCAATATGAAGGTAAAGAAATCAAATGTTTTTATGTACTGGTTGATACAATGGGGGAGGGAGGGGAAATAAGGAACTAAGAGTATATAAAACTCATTTCTTCTAAATGTTGTTACTATAGTACATCTTTTCACTGGCGGGCCCTCAGCCTGATCCCAACACAACAACTTAAGTTGAGAAAGTGTGATTTGTCCAAAGTTGTAGTTTCATGAGTAACAGTGTGTGTGTGGGGGGGGGGGACTTTATAATTCAGTGCAGCATGTGATCTGGTCTTGACCTTTACAACAATTACCTGTTTGTATTTGGAATATTAATTTCATACGAAGAGTAGACATATTTATTTAATAAACATATTTATTATTCTAAAAGATGATCAGGATGGATGCAGTAGCATAAAACCGAAACTAAAAAGGGATCAACAAATCAAAGCATAGTTAAACTAGACATATAAATGGTTGAATCATAGAAAACACTAAAAGGCCCAGTTCAGGAAGTGAATTCTAACTCCCTTCCCAAAGGCAGAAGGAGAAGAGGGGCTGAAGGCAACTCCTAAGAGTAGGCAGGGCTTTTTTTCTCAGAACACCCAGATCGGAGTTCCGGCACCTTTTTTGGATGGAACCTTGTAGGGTAGGCAAGGCGGGTTGTATGACATGTGTGAGTTCCGGCACCTTTTTTTTTTTTTTTTTAGAAAAAAAGCACTGAGAGTAGGCATTTGATAACTAGGAAGGGATGCATGGGAAGACCCTGTTCCATATACACAACAGAAGGGGGGGGGTTGCTTTTTAAATAAGAGTATCCATAAAGGGCATTACCTGCAGCCCTTAACATCCAAACAAATTCATAACAAGAAAGGTTCCTAACAGATCATTAGGCCCTAAACCGTCCAGTGTATTAAAAATTAAACTCTTATGTCTTGAATTCTGCCCATAAGATTGCTGGAACTAATGCAGTTCTTTTAGCATAAACATAATATGTTCCTGGAATTTTAACAATAGTTTAACAATAAAGTTGTTGCACTTTACATTACTGTAATTGCTTTGGGACACTGTTCAAAGATTATTTCACACACAGCATATTGCAATACTCTAAAGACAACTAAGACATAAATAATTGTGCCTGTATTTAAGCTTTACAGAAAGGTTGCTGCTTGGTACAGCAGGCATAATCCTTTAAATGTGCTTCTTGGCACTGGGGGATACAAAGACAGATGTGGAGAAAGACTTTCCTAGATTATAAACCTGCTCTTTCAGGAAGAGTTTAACCAATCCTGCTTTAACCTTTTTATTTATTCTATAATATTCTATATTTATAAATATTCCCTGGACAACTAACAATGAAACTAAAACAATGAAAACATTACACCCATTCTGTTAAAATGATCCAGCAGCGAAACTAGAGAAAAGAGATACCTTTAATCGTACTTCCTTCTTCTACTACCGAATGTAGACCAGCAAGAATGGTTATATATTCTTTCAATCTCATAGCCGAAAAAGAAATCTTATCTTGTGAACCTACCTTCCATATTTTGAAGGACAAGGTTAGGTAGAAAAAGTTACTCAGTATATATGGTATTATATAGAAATAAATTCTTAAGACTCTTTCAGGCCTTAAATTTCAAACCCAGTTCTTTTTATTTGGCCTTATTTGGCCAGTGGATATTATACAAAATTGTGATTATATGTTGTTATTATCAATGGATTAAAATGTGTTCATCATCGATCATTACAAAAATCAATATGCCAACATGTTGTGTAACTAGTTTTGATTTATTTCTTTACTTTGGAGGACAAGACATTTTTATGACAGAGGAACAGAAAAAATATTACAATGCAATGAAAAAGCTGGGCTCCAAAAAACCACAAAAGCCGATACCGAGACCAGGGGTAAGGATTTCTATTTCGAATATTTTCTGCTCTCAAGACCACGCTTTCTAACTCTTAGCATCTTGTTTAAAATAACATAGAGTGCACTTATTGTAATTATATGTGGACAATGAAATATCTGAAATTGTAGCTTGTGTTATCAAATTTAGGATTTTGGTTCAAGATTTGATCTTTGCTGTTGTTGTTTTCTTCTGCTTAGTCCAGTCGTCCATTCCCAAAAGAAGAGGGCATGAACATTAGTAAAAAGAAATGATAAAGAAAAAAAATAATCCGATAATAAAGAAAATTAATTTTGCATTATTAACATTTTTTGTTTTTTTGTTTTTACAGAATAAATTTCAAGGAATAGTCTTTGACTTTGTAACCAGACAAGCCTTTGATATCAGTATCATGATTCTTATTTGCCTTAATATGGTCACCATGATGGTTGAAACAGATGACCAAAGTAAAGAAATGGAAATTAACTTATCCAGGATTAACCTGGTATTCATAGTTCTTTTCACTGGAGAATGTATACTCAAAATGATTTCACTTCGTCATTATTATTTTACCATTGGCTGGAATATTTTTGATTTTATCGTTGTCATTCTCTCCATTGTAGGTAAGAACCATTTGTTTCCAAAATTAAACGATGGCTAAAATCATTTACTAAATTGCATTAGAGTTCTAATTCAGTAATAGGTTTGTAAACTGATTCATTAAAGTCATGTACTATTTTTTTAGATTCCCAGTTCAGTAATAGGATTGTTTTATATATAATGCAAACAAGAGTTAATAGTAATTGGCAAATACTATTAAATATAAGCATAATCAAATTGATATATTGAAACATATACAAAAATGCCAACTTCAAATACAGACTTTTGTTGAATTTAAGTGCAATCAAGACAAATTCATGGAGGACAGGGTTGCTAGCAGCTGCTTGCTATCACCTGAATCACAGGCAGCTTATCTTAAATTGGCAGCTTCTGGAAAACAATAATGGGAAGTTATTATTTCATGCATCTTATTGGACATTATATATCATGGAATATTATATTACATATTGCATAAACAGATATTGTTTATATAACATTCAAAGTTTTCTAGCAGAAAATTTTAAAATTACAGACTAGAGAGCCTGTTAAGATATTTAATTTAATAGTTGGAACAGTAAAGTGTATAATGGGCCAGAACACACAGTTGTAGTTGTTTGGTTGGAGAGTGTGGGCTCCTGCATGGGGCAATCTATGTTATGATTGGTTGCTGGGAAGTTTCCCTTTTTTCCTGCCTTTTTCTTCTGTGTGCTCTATATGCTGTTCTCATGATACCTCATGATGTAGTGGTGTGCATGACTATCTTGTTTACTGTAAATATAAATGTAAAATATATTTAGTTATATAAAACTACAAGTTCGTTTCAGCGTCTCTGGCTCCATGGCTGCGCAGTTCCCTGACAGAGCCAAAGAATTTTTACACATTTTTTTTGTTGTGTTTGCAAATTGATTGTTTTAGAATTTGTCTAAGATAATGAAGATTAACAGTCTTAATTTTTCTTTACTGTTAAGTTTGTTGCTTGTTAATTGTTTTCAACATACCAGCATCTAATCGGTATGTTTCCTTTGGACTAATATAGCAGTTTACATTTAGGAATCATTTAAAAAAGTATTTTGTTTTAATTTTCATGTATGCTTAATGCCCAGCTTCTGCTTTATAAAGTAATGAGAAATACTGGGTGCTGTTAAAGTGTCACTTTTAAATATATATTTTTTTATTTTGCAGGAATGTTCCTTGCAGAGATTATTGAGAAATACTTTGTGTCCCCCACTTTGTTCCGAGTAATTCGACTTGCCCGGATAGGTCGAATCCTGCGTCTAATCAAGGGCGCAAAAGGGATCCGCACTCTGCTTTTTGCCTTGATGATGTCTCTCCCTGCCTTGTTCAACATTGGTCTCCTCCTTTTCCTGGTCATGTTCATCTTTGCCATATTTGGAATGTCCAACTTTGCCTACGTGAAGAGAGAAGTTGGCATTGATGACTTGTTCAACTTTGAAACTTTTGGCAACAGCATGCTCTGCCTCTTTCAGATCACCACCTCCGCTGGCTGGGATGGCCTGCTAGCGCCCATCCTGAACAGCGGGCCTCCAGACTGCGACCCGGAGATAGACCACCCGGGTAGCTCAGTCAAGGGAGACTGTGGCAATCCTTCGGTGGGGATTTTCTTCTTCGTCAGCTACATTATCATCTCATTTTTAGTTGTAGTGAACATGTACATTGCTGTCATTTTGGAGAACTTCAGCGTCGCTACCGAAGAAAGTGCTGAGCCTTTGAGCGAGGATGATTTTGAGATGTTCTATGAGGTCTGGGAAAGGTTTGATCCGGATGCATCCCAATTTATGGAATATAGTAAACTCTCTGATTTTGCTGCTTCGTTGGATCCTCCTCTTCTGATTGCAAAACCAAACAAAGTCCAGCTAATTGCGATGGACCTGCCCATGGTGAGTGGTGATAGAATTCACTGCCTTGACATCTTGTTTGCCTTTACAAAGCGTGTTTTGGGAGAAAGCGAAGAAATGGATTTACTGCGAGTGCAAATGGAAGAGCGCTTCACGGCAGCCAATCCATCAAAGCTTTCATATGAACCAATCACCACCACATTAAAGCGGAAGCAGGAGGAGGTGTCCGCTACCATCATTCAACGGACTTTCAAGCGTTTCGTCCTGAAACAGAAAGTTAAAAAAGCAACTTCTATGTACAATAAAGAAAAATGCAGAGATGGCGACCTCCTACCAATCAAAGACATGACCTCTGATAGGTTGAATGGGAATTCCAGTCCAGAGAAAACAGATGAGAGCTCCTCAACCACCTCTCCCCCTTCCTATGATAGTGTTACTAAGCCAAACAAAGAGAAATATGAAAAGGGCAAAAGAGACAGAGACTTTAAAGGTAAAGATAGAAGGATTAGCAAAAAGTGAAGCCGATCATTTGCATTATTTGTCCTTCAACTTGTTTACAGCCTTTGAAGGGGATGTATTTGCCAGCCCAGCTCCACTGGAGAGTTATGCTAAACTGTCAAGTGTTCATAAATATATTACATGTATATCTATGTATAGATATAGACATACGCAGACATGTCTCTATATAGATATGTACGCTCTCTTTCAAGGTTAGTGCCTATAATAAAGACAGTGACCCCCTAGTCACCAGACCTTAACTCTGGAAAACAAAGTGGCCGCCCCTCGTTGCTCTTGCTGCAAAAGAGAGAGAGAGAGAGAGAGGGATGACATTGCTGCTCAGTGTAAAGCGGGCGAAGCTGTTACACGTTCAGTAAGTTACAAGACACTTAATTCAGGACGTGTTCTCACTGTGGGTTCTTCAGCAGCCACATTCGCCATATTCTCGCATGTGTGCACACAAGCACACAGTGTAGGTGAATTTACCGTGTTTTTATTTTTAAAATAAAATCCGCAGGGTGTTTATATGTGACTATTTTTGTAAATGGGGTTTCTGTTGTGGTGGGAGGGAAGGGAGGTGGGGGGGGGGGGAAACCAGGACCAGGTGTTCTAGTCTCTAATTCTCTATAACATTCAGACAGGGAAGCAATTTGTATGAAGAGATGCTGCACTCCTTGGATTGTGCGTGGAACCCTTGTGGCATCATCCAGCACAGGTTTTCACTGTTTTGCTGTTTCAGCTTGGAGCAATTTTATACTTTCTGTTAAGAGGCAACCTCTTATCCCTACTATTTATACCAATTCCAAGATGCATTATTTTTTATGCTGGTTACCAAATCGGAATGAGTGCACATGCACACGCTTGTGTTTGTGCCCGTGTGTGCAAGCACACATGCACATATACACACACACACAAGTAGTATCTTAGTCCTAGGGATTTGTCGGAATCCAGTCCCTTGCCTAAGATGGGATTATCTTTGCACTGAACAATCAATTAGGTCACAGGTTAATTCCTGACGCATTGCAGCAGATAGGAACAAGGAATACACAAATGTCCGAGGTTATCTGTTAATTCAAGGTAACAGTCAAATGTTCAGAGGAGAAAAACAGCGAACAAAAATGCCCTGATGGTGGAAAGAGTGGAGGGGAAAAAAATAGAATTCTATTTTGTCTTAAAGTACTGCATAATCAGCTGCTCTCAGTATAGTATATGCCTACGTTCTTTTTTTAAAAAAATAATACTGCTACAGGTATGAGTTGTAAAGAGCTGTTTGTACATATTCGAGCCTACAGTTGTTCTGGACACAACGTTATTTCTGCAAACATGTGCCCTAGCAGGCCTAGCTTGCAAACTATTGACAAATCATTGTATTCTGTGCCATTAGAGATAATTTGAAAGATGCTGAAGCCTGTGAATATTGCCATTGCTACCAGTGTGCTGTGATCCTTCTATCAACCATCTTTGTTTTCTACAGGAAGTGCTGAATGAAAACACTTCTTCCTATCACTGAATTATAGTTTGCAGTTATTGATCACTTTTCTTTTCTTTTTAGCTTTTTGAAATTTGAAGTGGCTACTAAATGGCGTAGACCAAGGCTATATATGGAATAATGCAAGCTGTTTAACCTGTTGGCAGTGCGATTAGCATATATAAATAATGTAAAAAAAAAAAAAAGCAGTATTGATGTACATAAAACTACATCTGTGCTCTTTTGGTTTCCATGTTTTCTTTTATTTTCATTGTATCTTTCAACTGAGCTCTCCACAGTACTAAAAAATAAAATAAAATAATTAATGACCATTTGTTCATTTCTTTGTTTAATGACAGATTCTACATTGATGCCTCAGTATGATAAAATTGTGCTCAAGCTAAGAGAGTTTATATGCTGCTGCTTCTTCTTCTTCTTCTTCTTCTTCTTCTTCTTCTTCTTCTTCTTCTTCTTCTTCTTCTTATTATTATTATTATTATTATTATTATTATTATTATTATTATTATTATTATTATTATTATTATTATTATTATTATTATTATTATTACTATATGTTCTCCTTACCACCCATATGGACTATTGCAATCCATTCTATAGAGATTTCTTTTGAAGGCCATGCAGAAACTGCAATTAGTTTCAAAAGCACTAGTCCGCTAGCTGATTGGCTCATGTCACCAAATGCACATTAGTCCCTATGCTACAGGCCCTGTGTTGGCTTCTAGATGTAATCAAAGTGCAAGTTCTGATTAGTAAAGCTTACGGGCTTTGGAGCCCAGATGTCTCTAAGGAGCCTATTTTCCAACCAGAATTGACCCACCTGACTTGTTTGTCCAGGAGAAACTGCTGGTAGTACTTCACTTCCATGAAGTGGGAAAAGCCGAGATATAGAAGCACTACTTTTCTGGGATGGCACCTGCTTTTTGGACAGCATCTTGGTTGAATTCAACCTGACTTCCTCACGGTCAGAGGAAGATGCTGAAAACTAAGCTTTTCCGATGCAATTTGTGGTGTAAGCAGTGGCCATTTCAAGGTTGGGGGCAGGGGTTGATTTGCTGGTTTCAGCTTTGATTTTGATTATATCATTTTATATTATGCTTTTATTATGTGCCTCTATTAACTGCTGGTGTCAGGCACAAAAGATCAGGTCCTAGTGTGAAGATCCAATTAAATTGATTTACTGCTAATCATAGCTATGCACAAGTATCTTCTCAACTAACGGTTAACACCTGCTTGGGGTTAGATACAAGTCAACAGAATTCAAGGTAGATTGGACTTCATTCCTTTGTGGCTCATAGGGATTATAGGCTGATCCCTCTTTTAACTCCACCCCCAGAGTCTTCCGTTTTTTTCTACAGCTGGAAGTGCTTGAGGATTACAGTGGATCGTAAATTGAATGGATGAATGAATGAAGCCCATTATACCACTGTTGCCACTGGGAGCAGTAGCAAATATAATGAGGAAAGAGATAAATGTCAAAAATTATTCTCTTATGATTTAATTTTAAGCAGCCCAACCAGAAAATTACCAAGGTATCATTCTTCTAAAGTCAAATTTCCTTTCCTTCTCAGTATGCAAAACTGCAAAAGGCAAGCATCCACTGACAGAAATTCTACAATTGACTTCCAGTTGAATTAATTCATTGTCACTCATTTGTTTATTCTGGATCTTACTAAAAATCATTATTTGCCACTTGCTGAGGGTTTGAATGAATCCATGCTGATTTATTCTGGGGAAAAAAAAAAACCTCTCACAACCCACAACCAATATTCAATGTATGGTGCTGATCTATTGTTTTATCTTTACTCGTATAAATTCAAGCATTTTGACCTTCTTGGTAAAAACATGCTGCAGTCAGCATCATAGGGGGAATAAAGATACTACAGTGAACTGAAATGTATTGCCATCTCCCCGGAGAAAAGGCCTTTACATCCATCTCAACCAAATGAAGCAGGTTAAATAAGTAATAGAAAGGTGTCATGAATAATTTACAGCTGGGGAATTCTGGGAGTTGAAGTCCACGCATCTTCAAGCTGCCAAGGTTGGAAAAACACTTATTTAAACCACACTGCCTTAATTTGAAAGCCCTCCCATCAAATCTATGCTTTTTCCTGGGTGAGAAAACATATGTGGAGTTACTCCAAATAGCCATAGGGTCAAGAAATAATCAGAACAACAAAGCCAGCTTGACCCTGGGAAGTACTGGAAAAACTTCAGTAAAACTCCAGCATAGTTTATGTAACACTCTAAGCCAGGGGTGTCAAACTGCAAGCCCACAGGCCGGACGTGTCACGCGGAAGCTGCGCCTACCCCATTGCCGGCAATGGCAAAACAGTCCCGATATGTCGCGCGAGGTCACGTGACATCGCGAGTGACATGTCTGCTCTAAGCTGTAAAGCAATCATTACTACATGACTCCAGTCTTTGTGACTAGAAAATCATGGTCAATGGTTTAGCATGTGATTCCAGTTAACTGTAATTTATTTAGTAGATTGTGCTAAAAGGAGATTATAGTTCACTATAAACCAGCTCATGATAGCTCCTTAGAAAGTTCTTTTCTAAGGATCAAGAAAACGACATCTCTTGGTAGTAACAATGTCAGTGCTTAGAAGTTGGGGAAAAATACATGGAAACAAATTCAAAATGTCATCAGTTGACTGGGTAATTCATCTTGGAGCTAGTACTAGTAGCTCACTAGCTTGAATTCTGAACACTTCTATGGACATAGCTACTAAATACTGTATGTACCTCTGTTGTTCCAACTTTGGAGATTTTCTTGGTATGTGATTATTATTATTTATTAGCATATGGCTATTGTTATATTGGCCAGGAGACTTCAGTGCAATTGCAGAGTAGTAGTTTGGCTGCCAAGGTACCAGCTCTGTTGTAGGAAACGTGCACTTCCCATGGTGTACTACAAGAGAGCGAGCTGGCTTCACACCAGAAAGAAAGACAAATGGTTCTTCCTGTAGCATCATCCAAAGCCCCCTCCCTTCCCAGAGCTACCTCGCAAATGGGCACTGCAACCAGAAAGGTTCAGAGGGCAAGAATCAAGCTGTCTGCATGGAGCACCAGCTCGTCCTCCCACCGAAGTGCTACCTATTTTATCTACCCACATAGAACATGCTTTCAAACTCTTAGGTGGATAGAAGCTGAGGTGAGTGACGGGAGCTCACCCCAGCATACACTGCTAGGACTCGAACTGTTAGAGCAGAAGCCATCTACAGCAGGGGTGTCAAATTGTCGGCCCGCGGGCCGGATGTGTCACGTGGAAGCCACGCCCACCCCATTGCCGGCAATGGCAAAATCGGCCTGATATGTTGCACGACGTCACGTGACGTCGCAAGTTTGACATGCCTGATCTACAGTGTCATTAAGCCATTGAGCCACTGTGCCTCTTGATATGTGATGAAGTACTTTTTTGTGGCTGTCTTGGAATCACAAAAGCTTCAACTGTCCTTTTTCTGAGTTTAGGCTGAGCCAAACTATCAATGTTTGCTCATTGCTTTGTTTGCACCATTTCTTGGTGTCAGTCATATAAAGCACGTCAGACTAAGAAACCAATGCCATATTGGTCTAAAATTACTTTTATTGGAATAGTTATAGGGACAAAATTGAATGTGCTTCCCCCCTCCCTCCCTCCCTTTATCTTTATGAGAACTAAGAAGATCCTGACTGAGACATAAACTACTTTTTTCTTGCTCCTCTGATTATTGCCCCGGTAGCAACTCTTTCTCCTGCCTTTCAAGGCCATTCCCTATGCCCTTTACACCTGAAACCAGGTTTTTAAAGATTACTATAGAGTACAAATGGTCCTTCCCACCCCCAGCTTCAACAGCTGGGTGTCCTCCTCCAAGAGACTTCCCTGTAGAAGTCAGATTGTCATGGTGATGGGGCATCACCACTTGCACGTCCCTGCCATGGAGACAGGGAGCTGGAATAGAACATTTTGTTTAGCTGGCATTGGATGCTGACATTCTGCATCCAGCGTATGACCTAACTGGGCAGGACGGAGCATAACTGAGAAAAGGGGAAACCTTCCATTTTTCAAAGATGAGACAGCAATATAACCTCGTACATTCGCAAGGTTTTATTTCATGTGCGGATGGTGATTAATGATAATGATGATTCACCTTCTTCAGCATGAAAGAAAGCCTTCAGAAGCTATGTTAGGTTTAACATCTCAAAAAAAATAAGAACGTGAAAAGAGGCTGGGGAAGGAAAAGAAAAGAAAGATAATGGGCCTGCTTCATGGTACTGTCATGGCCAGTTGTAGAGATGGACTGTCCAAGAAAAATTCAGATAATATTGTACCTCCCACAAGAGATGATTCTGTGCTGTTTCTTCATGACCTTGTTATTTCTGGAAAAAAGCAGAAAGCCCATGACTACCTACAACCCTACTATTCACAGCAGCAGCCATGGAGTCAAGGCCACAGAACCAACCTTGTGGTCTGTATCTGCTTCACAGTCCTGATGGCCTTTGAGGAACTGGGGCCGCAGGGAGACAGAAGGCAGCTCGGCAGCCTTTTTCTGAAAGCAGTGAACAAGATGGATGGATGCCATCATCAAGGCAAGATTCAGCCAGTGTAAGATGTGAGTGGACGATGTTGGCTCCCTTCAATGCAGCAAGAACAAAGTTAGAAGCAAGAACTTTAACAGGAAACTGTTAAAGGAAAGAAGCAAATGTTAGAATAGAATAGAGCTGGAAGGGACCTTGGAGGTCTTCTAGTCCAGCCCCCTGCTTGAGCAGGAGAACCTATACCATCTCAGACAAGTGACTGTCCAGTCTCTTCCAGTGATGGAGCACCCACAATTTCTGAAGGCAAGCTGTTCCACTGGTTAACTGTCCTCACTGTTAGGAAGTTTCTCCTTAATTCCAGGTTGCTTCTCTCTTTGGTCAGTTTTCAACCATTTATTGTCTTGCCCTCTGGTGCTTTGGAGAATAATTTGATGCCCTCTTCTTTGTGGCAGCCCCCCAAATACTGGAATACTGCTATCATGTCGCCCCTGTTTCTTCTTTTCTTTAGACTAGCCAAACCCAAGTCCTGTTCTTGAGTATAAGTGCAGGAACTCTCAGGAAAGAACTATAAGAATGAATAAATCTGCATTGAAATTTCAGAAGACAGCAGGCTTTTTTTCACCTCCAAATGTCCTTGATTTTGTGGGATGTTTTTTTATATGTTAAATATGCATCTGTATCTGAATACAATCAGGGCTAGTCAACAGTCATGGAACCACAGGCTTTACAGGTATGCGGTGTGTTGTGCAGGATCCTTGTGAACGCTTTCCTTCAGGCAGCACAGTGTCACAAAAACTATGATAAATGTAATATGCAACAATCATGTTTACAAGCGCAGTCATTTGTGGTAGAAGCATTTCAATGGGCTTGCCTTCCTCCATGGCTACTTATTAATTTCATCAAAGAAATTAATCTAACATAGAAAGACAAAAGTTTCATAATATTGTCTTTCTCTCTTTTGCTTTGAATTAGACCTTTGATGGTGGTGATAAGGCTGCTTTGGTTTCACCATGGCTAGTAAAATTGTTCATGTAAATCACATTCACACAGCTTAATTGCACTCATGCAATTGACTCATATGTAAGATGACAGTTGGAACTAATCTAAATCATGAAAATGATTATGTCCTGTGCTTACAGATGCCCAGAAGAGCTGTATTTGTCAAAATTAACCTTCATAATTACATACGCAGCCAAATTCTGCCACCTTGTGGAAAGCTGCAGCAATCAAATTATTTAAATTTGATGTTATTGCTGCTGAATAATTGCTTTCATCCGCTCTTCCCTGCCTAAACATCTGCATTTCTAGATATTGCACTGATTTTATATGCCACCCACATGATAACAATCATATCGTGTCAACTCTGACAACTGAAAATTCAAATCTCCCTCATCACTATCTCTATCATCACTGTCTCTATTATCCATCCACCCACCCACCCATCCATCCTAATTGCTGCCAGTCATGTATGTTAGAGCCATGTTGAATAGCTCCATGACAATATCAGCCTAGTGATATTGTCTGGTGAATATAAAAAATGAAACTGCCCACAGAAATAATATACACTTATAAGACTGCTCTTAAAATCATGTCTAGCTCACTGATCACTGTGGAGCACTGTTGTTGTTGTTGTTGTTAGTTGCGAAGTCATGTCCGACCCATCGCGACCCCATGGACAACGTTCCTCCAGGCCTTCCTGTCCTCTACCATCTTCTGGAGTCCGTTTAAGCTCACACCTACTGCTTCAGTGACTCCATCCAGCCACCTCATTCTCTATCGTCCCCTTCTTCTCTTGCCCTCAATCTTTCCCAGCATTAGGCTCTTCTCCAGTGAGTCCTTCCTTCTCATTAGGTCGCCAAAGTACTTGAGTTTCAACTTCAGGATCTGGCCTTCTAAAGAGCAGTCAGGGTTGATCTCCTCTAGGACTGACTGTTTTGATCGAGATAGTAAAAGTTATGAACAATGCAACTGAATGGTTTAAAGGTCAAAAGATGCTCCTCCACAAAGAAAGATCACATCAAGTGCGACTCTGTTTCTTCTTTCTAGCCTTTATCTATATAAACTATTAAATGATATGTAGAAAGTTTGGCTGCATTTAGCAGGACTAAGAATGCTTCCTCCAGAAGGCTCCTAAGGACCAATCAGAAGATATTGTCCAGCAACTGTCTTTCCTTCATTCAGAGATTTCTTGTGGAAAGAAACAGGATGGATGAAGGGGCGGGGCTTATAGTTCTGTATGGAAGAAATAAATGGCTTCTGGTCTTCAGGCTTACTCCCCTCCTTGCAACAAAATACGAGGTAACTCAAAATCAGAATGTATAAGGGTTCTTTATGCAGACAACGGTGAGATTGTAAGGTTAGTGTTTTTGTAAGTCGCTGAGTAGCATTGAACAGGGGGCTCTGAGCAGTATACGAAAAAGTTATCAAAGACAAAGATCCTGTCAGCCCTTCAAGGAGGCAGGTTAGGAAAAAGAGACCACAAGAAAAACAAGAGCTGTGCTGTATTGATGTAAGGAATACACAGGCAGTATTCATTTAGTGACCACAATTGGGACTGACAACTTGATCGTTATGTGAAGCAGATACTAAGTGAAATTGTCGCTTTTCTTCTTATCTTACTTCAGCTTTCATTTGCTTTACAAACCTGTGAAAGCCATAAATATGAGGATTGGTCATAAAGTTCTTTTTTTGTTATCATTGTAAGAGT
The DNA here is from genome assembly GCF_001527695.2 of Protobothrops mucrosquamatus. Taxonomy (NCBI): domain Eukaryota; kingdom Metazoa; phylum Chordata; class Lepidosauria; order Squamata; family Viperidae; genus Protobothrops; species Protobothrops mucrosquamatus. The sequence continues at coordinate 381,179 of NW_015388326.1, read as the reverse complement.
AAATGGTTACTAAATGAGACAGCTGCTAAATGAGGATTCCCTGTAATAATAGAAACTTGAAGGCTGGGCAGCATTTTTCCTTTTCTCCCCCTTATATCCAAGAGGCAATTTTAAGTTTCTTTCTCACACTTTGTTTTTCCATTTATGTTTTGTTACCTCTGCCTGGGTCCTTTTCCAAAGTCACCTTGGTGTTCCTCTACACAGATTACCCCTTAGCATTCTGTAAAACAACAACAACAACAAAAATATGGCAAAATGCTTTTACAAGTCTTGACTGGAAGTATTTACTGTCTTTTAAAAATACATTTTTTTAAAAAAATATGATTATATTCTATGTAAGAAGGTTAAAATAGTTACAGAGGGAAAGTGCAAAATAAAGAAACAATGTGGGAAAGAGAATAGCACAATGAATCCTATCAAAAAAGTATCAGATATACAGTATATATGCAGTAGGAGCTCTTTTCATTGCATTCTTGCTTTGATTTTTTACACAGTTTAATATTTTACTGTCCCAGAGAAACATTGTCTTCAGAGTGTGCTAACAAGTGCCCTGAGAGTTCCCACCCCATTTGCTTGAAATCATGCAAGATTACCCAACTTTAGTGATGATGGATGCTGTCATCTTTCCATTTGGTGACAACGCAAAGTAAAATGTCTCTGTTCTTACACAAGATCTCCCCATTCTGGCTTCAGTCTTCATTGTTCTAGAGTAAAAAATGAGATGGGACACAAGCTTGTTGAAATGACTCCAAATCTGACAAAAGTGCTCATGATTTCAAGTTAATTTTCTTTTAAAAAAATGTTAAATAGCAGTTTAATTTGGGACTTATTATGAATAACTTGTCTTTTGCCAACCTGCAGGTCAGAATCAGCCAGGCAGATTCTTGCTTGCTTCAAAAGAGAAATATATGAATGAATATTTTTGTTATAAAAACCACGCCAAAATGAGCTAGTATTATGAATTAAATGTGATCCTTCATAACGAAATATTATCTTGGTTGTGTACATTATTCAGTGATATTTCACAGACAGCTTTATATTTGGGGTAGACTTAATAACTCTTCTGCCTATTTTAGCTGGAATTATTCATATACATTTGGAGTACATACATACATATGCATCCTTTTCCTGTATACTGTGGCTTCAGTAACATTATCTGTGCCTAGCAAATGAAAACAATGCAGCAGAAATATTCTAGAAACTGTTAGATATGAGGCAGTTGCTATGGCAAACAGATAAATGTATCTTGCGGGCAAAGGCTTCAAATCTGAAATGTTTCATGCTTGAAACACACCTATGTCCAACTCATAAATGTTGTTCTGATTCAGCCTTAGTTTACTGGATCCTGCAAGATGGCACTGCCTAATCAACAGGATCCAGAATGTACCAATTCTCCCCAGCCATACCTTTGGATTCAAGGGAGTGTGAGTAAACCTTATTTGGGAAAAGGAAGGTCAAGTTAAAGCCACTGAGGACAGGATTTGTCTAAGCATCCTCCTCTCGGTCCATCTATAAATAGTAATGGGTACAGATTCAACACTGATTTAACCATCTTGTGAGATAAAGTAATGGATGAGATGATCTATGAATCCTGTCCTGTCAACTAAACCACACTTAGTAGATAGTTTATAAAACAAAGTGGGATTTAAAAGATGGAGAAAAATTTCCAAGAACTAAGCGACTTCTATTTTATCACAAAAGGGTACAGTTTCCCTACAGTATTCACATAAAGTGGTTAACTATTTATTATGAAAAATCATATTCTCCCTTTCAAATACTTTTTTTTCCTTGTGTGACATCAAATCAGCGTTGGCTCTTAGCAATCACGTAGACTTTCCCCAGGATGAATTGTCCCCAACCTGGTCCTGACAACAAAATAAGAAGTTTACCAAATATCAAGGTGTTTATGTTAAAAAATCAATAAAATATATTTAAAGTAAGAAGTTGAGCCAAGAACAACCAAACTCCGAAACAACGGACAAAGGGGATCAGCGTATTTAAAGTAGATCAGGGAAAGTTACAAGAATCAGAAAAATGGCTGATTGATTACTATTAGGGAGAGAATACAAGAACTGTGTGTATGATGGGTTTGAGATAAACTTAGGGAATTTTGGACTGGAGTTCAGTTTGATGTTTTAAACAATATGGAGTTGTGAGATCTTTCTTAGATCTTTCTAAGAGCTTGGCTGGTGCAGTGGTTAGAATGCAGTATTGCAGGCTGATTCTTCTGTCTACCAGCGGTTCAATCCTGACTAGCTCAAGGTTGACTCAGCCTTCCACCCTTCCTTCTGAGGTTGGTAAAATGAGGACCAAGATTATTGGGGGCAATATGCTGATTCCATAAACTGCTTAGAGAGGGCTGTAAAGCAGTGTGAAGCGATATATAAGTCTAAGTGCTATTGCTGCTATTTCTACTTCTAAAATAATATTCAATTTCACCACCACCAAAACACAGTGCCGTGATTTCATCCAGATTTTTTAAAAAAAATATAACATGGAAAAAGCCATTGTACCTGCTGCACACAGGAATTTCAGAGAAGGGCTCTGATGATGATCTCAAAAAAATGGTCAGACCAGATTAAAACAGTTAATCTTCCAACTGCAGAATGGCACTTTGACTTGCTTCAAGGAATGGACTGAGAACTAATAAAGAAACCAGATGCTTTACTTCGTAGATACAAACAATCACTTAGCATGATTATCTCATTAATGTATGACCAATTATCTCCAAATCAAAAACAAATGAAAATAAATTGTGTTACAAAGTCTCCATGAAATCAATCCTGGATCTTGGTCTGTGAACATTTTTGCACCTGTTAATGCTTACAAAAAAAATATCTTCCTATTTCCTTTAATACATTATCACACTGTTTAGGCATAAATAAGATGACCTAGTTTTTAGCATGTGCATTTACTTAAAGCTTTCTTCCTAGAAAAAACAATTAAAAATTAAACAAGCACCGGAGAACAATCCTTTTCATATCCTTTGTGTTACTGCTGGAAACAGTATTCGGTAATATGAAATAGAAAGCTGAATGTCATCTGTAAACAGACTTCTGTATATCACATAAGATATGTCATATCATTCACTGAGAAATATAAATATTTAATAAAGACAGCCTATATATAGAAGTTGAGCTTCTCAGTATTTAATTGTATTTTTACTGATATAATGGAAACTAAAGAACACATCTCAATTAATAAAAATGGAACCTGAGGTGTTTATTTGCCTTGTACAATTTTCTTTCTTTTTTTGTAATATTTTATTAATTTTCTAATTTTACATTTAAGTATTTAAAAAGCAACGTGGTGGCTGGGTTAATCAATAATTCAGTAACATACAAACATCTTTAGTACAAATCTCAAGCTACCACATCAAATAATTCCTCTCTTTTTCCCTTAATATCTACTGTCTCATATTTAAACTAATACAGTTCTTATTATATCAATTAAATGAAGATAGCATTGTTACATTTATCAATAATTTTAGCTGATACGTATCCTAGTTACTTTAACATTCAGTCTTTATAGACAATCAATGTCCTGTAATTAGTTTTTCCCAATTTTTAGTTTCCCATCAATATTTAAATTTAACATTTGATATTTATAATTTCCAAGTTTTAGGTAACCAAAGTTTTCTTTATCACAATTCATAACAAAGTCTAACATTCAAAATACACATCTTATCTATTTGAATATATTTTATTTTAATTAGTAATAAAATCCTCTCTAATAAATCAAAACCCCAATTTTCTTCAATCTTATTCTGGCTTTCTTCCTTTGCCAGCTCGCCTTCCATGTTAGTGCTTTTAAGTCTGTTGTTATATATATTACGTGAAGAGACCATCCAGTTGCCAAGTTTTTGGAAGAGCTAGCAAATCATCTCTCTATTATTCCAGATCCCCATAGTTGTCCTGATATGTTAGTCTTCCCTTCGGTCTGTTCTTCTTCTTGCTCCTCAAGTTTCTTCTGGTTTATATAGAAAGTCTTTTCCATTTTCAGTGTTGACAATCCCTTTCCTAAATTTTCCATTGACTGTATTTGTTGGTCAGTTGAATCCTCTGTCATAGTATTTAATTGTTCCATTTCTTCTGTTATGTTCTGTGTAGTTGATTCTTTAATTGTAGTTAAAGTTTGGGTTTGTATATCAAGGCTGACATCTTGTTCTTTTCTGTAGCATCTTATTTCATCACCAGCTGAAAGTATGATTTCATATATTGCTTTCAGCATAAAAAGAATCTGTTCCTGGTCTTCATCCATATTCTCTTGATGGTGTGTTAAATTGAGAGCTTTAAAGTCAGAGAATGAAAATAATTTTATAACTGAGTATAGAACACAGCTGGGCTTCTCACAGCTGATATTTGTCAAGATTGAAAAAGTCTTATCTATAGTCTGGGCTTCAAGCCAAATCTCCTGTAGACAATAACAAGTTATAGTATCAAACTTGGCCACAAGATGTCACAATTGCCATTTAAGATTTTTTAAATCTCAATTTTTTGTAATCCTTTTTCCAATTTTATTTCTTTTTTGTAAATAAAACCAAAGTCTTCAATGAAGATAAGAAATCTTTTGGTCCCCAAAAATTTTAAAAGCATATAAATCCAGTTACATTAAGGTTATTCTTTCAGTGTTTTTACTTCCCTGGATGGTCAGTTGCCACTATTCTTAGAGGGTGGGATAGAAATTCCCTTCCCTCTCTCCTCACAGGGGAGAAAATACTTTGGGCAGCTTTTACAGGAGAAGAAAATACTTAGGATTAAAGAGAGGTCAGATCTCACCCAGTCTCATCCGCGCTGCTTTAAAAGTGCCTGGTGGTAAGTTTGACTTCGGCTGTCTACAGTCTAATGACGAGCCATATTTCTATGGCCAGTCTTTCATCCGCCAGTTTGGAGGGCTGCCCCAGATCGAGCGGAAGGGCTACCGCTCTCCCGTGATCAAGCGGGGGTCCCTCCTTGTTTGTCGCCCCTACAGGGCAACTTTCGACTATTTCCAGGGTCCCCCAGCGGTGTGAAACTGAATGCAGAAGACGGAGCTCGCCTTCCAGCGGCCCTAGCGGCCGCAATGGCAAACCGGAAGTCTGCCTTGTACAATTTTCTAATGGAGAAGTACATGATGGTGGACTGCACCAAGGGCTACATAACAATTTGGGGCTGGCTGAACATCACAGCTTTCAGAAGTTTGAGAGGTCTGGGAATTTTAAGGAGTGAAATGAGCCTCTTAAACAATCTGCACAGCACCCATTTTGCTCCTTAAACTCTCCCTAGGTTCCCAAAGTGAGAAAAGACCAAAATGTTTGGCCTTATACATTTGGAGGTGGAAAGGCTGTGTGGGCTGGGATTCTGCCAGGTCATACGTAACCCTTGGTAACCCCCACTACATACAATGTAATTCATTATCTTTTTAGGCTTTTCAGAAGCACAGCAGAATAGAATTTTATCTATGGTTTTTGTAATCTTCCTCAATAATGTTGGAGGTATAGATCCAATGGCATTGACTCTTCCGTGCCTTATGATTTCTTGACCTTCATGGGAAGAAGTGAGTTATGGATTGACTCTGTGGCCATTTTTCATCTACTGCTTTGCTTGAACCTTACCTAGGAGATTTCTACTCCTCCTGTTAGAGATGTGGTGAGTTAGATACTAAGCTTTGCCTATCTCAAGTATTTGCTGTAAATAAATTTCCTTTCTGCTGTAAGGGATCATCTGAACAACTTATCATTGTTCAGGATGGATTTCTACTTTTGGGAATGCTCACATAACGATCCAGAAGACTTCAACCTCCAACACAATGGAATCACACAGAGAGACTAATCATGAATTTTGCCTCTGGAAGAAAGGAATACAAGGATTGATGCAACATTATGGGAAACTTATGATGGCAGGATCAGTTTATTGTGTCAATTATATTTCTTTTAAAGGATCCATACAGTCACTCAGGCCTGTCCCTGTAAACTTGTCACAGAAGCTATGTTTCTTATTTTTTGTTATTGTTAATGGACACCCCCCCTATACACATCCCAGCCTGGATAAATTTGATGGTTATAAGTAGTCAGTGTTAAAATCCCTGAGATTAATTGACATATGTATTTCCCCAAGGAGCATTTCATAAACCTGGCATCTATCCAGAGCTTGGCAAGGCAGATGTAGCACAGATATCCTACCAATCTGAAACTTTGAGCTGATTGCATTACTTAAAGTGAAATGCCAGCTGAGTGGAGCTGTGTTATAGTAATTAAAATACATACCTGTCACTAACCATGCTCACAGATACTTTGTGGACTCCTCCATTAGGGATTCCTTAGGTTTCTGAAAATATTTCCATGATCCCTTTATATCAGGTGTGTCAAACGTGCAACGTCACATGATGTGTCGCGATGTATCATGACTTTTTTGCCATTGCCGGCAATGGGATGGGCACGGTTTCGCTATGATGCATCCAGCCCATGGACCGGCAGTTTGACACCCCTGCTTTATATTATTGTTTATTGGGATATTGCTAAATGGTTGGATTATCCAGTCTTTTCTGCAAGAAGAGAAGGGTAAGACATTCAATGAGATTCTACTTATTGTAGAAAATATAATGGCTATAAGTCTGTAAGTAGCCAGGCAACTGTCCACCAGCTGAGATTTCCATTATCATGCCAACTGTCTTTCTTCAGACTTCTGTCTTCTGTGTAAAATCTATGCATTGCCTCCCTTAGCAGATAAAACATGACTTATCCTTTTGATTTAGTCTCTTAGAATAACTGGATTGCACTGGCGAACAACTGGAATGGAATAGTTATACTACTCTGGCCATTCCATACTTGTTGATTCAATGGGGCAGGATTAATGTCTTCACATTTAACAGAATATTTTCTCTCTATTTAAGATTTTTTGGGGGAGGAGTAGGGAGAAGAATGTAGAGATCAGGTAAATGTAGAGGCACCTTATGAGCTAAAGTTAAAACCTGTTTAGTGGAGATGTACAGTACTTCGAAGCATGCTTCAGTTTAGTACAGCTTTGATCATCCCATCAATGCCCAAATTGAAAGTAGACACCTGAATCATATGATTCTGAAGCCCTTTGTAGTCTTTTGAAATACGATGGTCCTGGAAGCAATGAGAGACAAGCAGAGAGCCTGCATGCTAAGAAAAAAAGAGGATCCTTCTAGGATGGAAACAAAGTGAGGGTGGGGAGCAGTGCAAAGAGAAACTCAGAATTTCTGCTGGTGGATGTCACTAAGAGTCAGATGCATGGAGATTGCTAAAAATGCAAGAAGACCTGCGCTAGAGCATTTTATTTTTTATTAGCTTATGATATAAAATACAAAAATATAAAAGAAAATAGTAGGAAAAGAGGGAAGGGAGAAGGGAAAAGTGTAGGGAAAAGGGAAAAAGGAAAGAAAAGATGTCGACTTCAACTCCCTTTGGTGCAGTAGAATAAGATGATAGCATCAAACCCAGTGGTGGGATTCAAATATGTGAACAACTGGTTCTCTGTGTGGATGCCGCTTCCGGAAGTCCATTCTGGGCCTGAGCAACAAAAAATTAGCTACCGGTTCTGCCGAAGTGGTGCGAACCGGCTGGATCCCACCACTGATCAAACCTGAACTTTTTACTTTTACATAATATAAACTAGCCATTTCTATAACAACAAACCTATCTAATCGGAAAATCCAAAATCAAAGTTTCATTTTTTTCCACCTCCAGTACAAAGTCCAAAAGCAGTTTCCAAACAGAAACAAAAGTAATTGTTGTTTTTTTCTTTAATCAAAGCAGTCAATTTAGCCATCCCTGCTAACTCCATCAACTTTTGCAGCCAAGTTCGTCCATTGTGGGGATCAAAGTGTCCTTCCATTTTTGTGCATAAATCAATCTTGTTGCCATCAACATATATAACATCGAAGTTCCACTTTTTCCCCTCAAGTCTTTGAGCATTTTAAAGGTTCCTAGGCAGATCTGTGGCTGCTGTTTAGAAAGTTTTAACTTAGCAACCTTTGAGCATCACATCTTCCCTTCCCTACTTTGAAGTTGAACCACAGCGGCTTTTAGTTCACAACATGCTCCTTGACTGTCTGCTTCCGTCTGACAATGGTAGATGAGGTTTCATATTGAGGACACTGTAATTCCTTCTTGATTGTAGTTCATGGTTTTGAATGGTTAGTGTAGGCAATGTGCTTGCTGTAATCTGAGATGAAAAAGGTTGTTCGTGGGTTACCAGCAAGTCTCAGCAAGTGCTTTAGGAAGCGATCAAAAAGCAATCTGCTGAAATGGCACTAGCTTTATGAAATCAATCAAGCTAAACTCTTGGCCTCAGGCAAATGCCTCCATCTCAGCAACTAGACAACCGGCTGACACAGGATTTTAAATTTCTGGGTGCTGCCAGTCAAGTTCATGAATTGTGTGTTGCTTGTGGTGTGTGGGAAGAAGACTCATTTGCAGAACTGAAGAGTTCCCTCAAGGCATGGTGGGAAGGCGCCTGGGCAAGGTGATTCATTCACCCATCCAGCATGAACTGAAACCACTTTTCTGCATGGTTGTTTGGTGTCATTTGATAGATATCCATATCAGCATTTAGTTGAAGACATGCCACTGTTTAGTTTGGGGTATTAAGAGATGGGTAGTTGGGCGGGTGGTGAAAACAAGATTATGGCAAGTCTTTGCAGATATTGATAATGCATGCTTGGTACAACTTGAACTTCTTGCTAAGCTGTCTCTTTATCTCTTAGTTTCCTTCTCATCAGACAGCAATTTAAAACTGTGTTCACAATAGAAGTAATAAAGAGAATATTTTTAGCAAAGCTGAGAGGTAGCCTGATGAATTTTAGTTACCAGTAACAATAATTTATCTGATTGTAATGTCTGGAGCATGTGCAATCATAACCCATTTTCTAACATCACCTTAATTAGGACTGGTTGCCTACACATTTTTGAACTCACAATTAATTCACAATCAAAACATCAGCTTTAATATGAATGATGGATTTGCCATATAATTGACCTAAGGGGAAGGGAGAGAGAAAAGCATAATATATCCAAACAGAATGTTCACTCAGATATATTTGTCCATGAAGATGGTGCAGGTAGTCCTCGACTTCCATCAGTTCATTTAGGGACCATTCGAAGTTACAACGGCACTGAAAAAATTGACTTATGACCATTTTTCACACGACCATTGCAGCATTCCCCAGTCACATGATTTACATTTGGATGCTTGGCAACTGGTTCATATTTATGACCGTTGCAGTGTCCCGGGGTCATGTGATCCCCTTTTGTGACCTTCTGACAAGCAAAGTCAATGGGGAGGCCGGATTCACTTAACAACCATGTTACAAACTTAACAACTGCAGCGATTCACTTAACAAATGTGGCAAAAAAGGTCGTAAAATGGGGCAAAATTCATTTAACTCATTTAACCTTGCTGGTCTCATCTGTTGTCTCTTGTTTTTCTTCTTCTATGGTATTGCTTTTGTTTGGGCTTTTATTACCTCTTTTTTCAGAATTTCCCAAGCAATTTTTCACTTAGCAAGATAATTTTGGGATTCAATTGTAATACCTGTACTGGGTATTCTTGGAAGAAGGCATTTGAAGGATCCTTGATGACATAGTCTTCTTTGTCAGTCATGTTCATCTCCTGTTCAGCAGTGCTTCTCTTAGAGTTGCCATTCTAATAGGTTACATGAAGATCCCTTATAGTGCAATATACTCCGACAACATTTACTTTCCTCTGTTCTGGTTTCTAAGCATCAGTAGGAAGCACTTTAGAATTATAACTCACCATTTAACAAGTCAGGGTTGTGTTGGGCTCAGGCAGAACCTAGAAAAACACAGTAAGAGCTTGAAGTAGGTGTCCAGAAGACCCAGCACTTGGTCAAAATGGCAAGAACAGCATTGTATTGTTGCGCTGCAGACTCCACCCCTTTCGTACAGCATGCAAAATCATGACACTCCTATAAAAAAGGCAGAATGTGTGTCATGGGATGTGACACTGCTTTCATCTACCAGTTTCCCCCTCCCCCCCTTTGATACCAAATGCTTCTGAGTTAATTCGGAATAGAAACTAGATGTATTTGCCTGGCAGAAGAAATCTGGCAAATCAAGAATTGGAACTGAAACAAGAATCTAGTAGCATTCAAAACTCAGCATGCTTTATTTTATTGATTGATAAAACTTTTACCATGTGAAGAAAGATATCTTGAGGTTTTATAACAGAGGTGATTTCACCAGAGTTATCTATGCAATGGTAACTTCCAAATTAGGATACTGCTGGGTATTGCCTTTGATGTCTTCCAGAAATGTAGTAGCAAAGGCAATCTCATAGATACTAGTTAGGTTAAATTATTAGGAATACATACTATATTTCTAACCTATTTTTTAAAAAAATGTATCCTACAGTTTTGTGACATAAGTTAATTTTCACTGTAATGTGGAACAGCGATACAGTTCCACAACACTGTCAAGAATTGTATTAAAAACGTGCTTTCCTCTGAGAGGCATAAACCTTGGTTGAGACAGAAAACCACTCCAGTGGGGGAAAAGAAATCAATAGATTTCTTGAAATGTTTTATTAAGAAGCCCTTTTTGAGGTCTTTTCAACAAGAAGACTCTATCAGAGCCCTTCAAAATACATATTTCCCATCTTTTTCTCCCCACCTCAGCTAATTCTTTTTTAATAATAATTTTATTAAAGTTTACAAAGACAAAGATAAAAAACCCAAGAAAAACTAAGAAAAATATAAAAAGTAAAGAAAAAATTTAAAAAAGAACAGAATAGAACAGAACAGAAAGAGACAATTCTACTTTCCCTCTAGACAAGTATAAACAATTTGGATAATTTAATACCTTCTCTAGTACTTCAGCACTCTGTGATATCACGGTGACCACATAACCATGGAAACATGTTTGGACAGCGCTGGCTTGAGGGCCCTTGAAACGGAGATGAGCACTGCCCCTAGTGTTGGCTGCAGCTAGGAGAGCAAAATCCCCCGGGATCCCTTTCCTAATGCTTCAATTAAAAAAAACAACCTCTTCTTCTCCTATCTCATCCCTTATCAATAATTAATCTACAAACCATAGCCTTCCATTCTAACTAGCAAAAGTCTATTAACAGCTACTAGAGATATTAATATATAAAATTTAATCTTAATAAACAATTAATTTTATAATCCAAACTTATCAATTTGTCTAAGAAATAGAGTAGAAGAAATCTCTCTTCACTTATAAACAAATGTTTATGGTCTCATCATACAATCCTAGTCAAAAAGAAATCTCATTAACAACTACCAGAAACAGATTTTAATCCTTATCCAACAGATTCAGTTTATAAATCTTTTAAAAAGCTTCATCTTTGGTCCTGTCGTGTAATGACCCACAAGCTGATTTCTTATCATCTTCTTGGTCTCCTTCCATAAACAACTTGAGCAATTCCTCTTTGCCTCTTCTCAGAAAGTTTCCTTGGTTCCACACATTCCTTTTGCAAATACAAAGTAAGCAGGCTTTCCGAATGACTCTTCTGATTTAATATTTGTATGTCCCCTTTAATTATTAAGACATCATTTGGTTTCATTTGTAAATCTGTTTTGGTATTGTTTCTCCTATCACTTACAGTATATTTTGGCATTTTAAAATCCATTTTCAGATCCATCACATTTTTTCCCCATATCATTTTTGTAATCCAGCATTTTTTAAAACTCCAAATCCACATTAAAGTCAGCCTCAGACTCTGTTTTGTCCTGTAAAATCTGTTGCTCTTTAAATATCCTCTGCTATAATAACAAACAATCTGGTAAGTAACTTCTAACTAGACTGTTCCAAAAAAGCTTTTATTTTTTTCTGTAGTCAAATATTAGCGCTCCATGCTCTAGTCTAGCCCAACAATGGAACTGCTCTTTTTAAAGAGTAATTAATCCTTTGTTCTTTCTGGTGTTCTGCAGTCATTCTTCCTATCCCCTCTTTTCATCTGTTGCTTTTCCAATCAATAAAACTTTCCCACGGGAGGATTTTCTTTTTTTACAATTAGTTTCAAAGTCTTCATATACTATTTTATGAAGTTTTAAAAACACCCCACAGGAAATATTCTTTCAAATCCATCTAGCCCCTTAACTTTCCAAAGTCAATATTCTAGTCCCACTTTTTCTGTTTTCCAAAAATTAAAGCTTCTCTTGTTTAATCCTTAAACTTATTTAGCACTTCTTTCATCCAGGGTAGAAAGAAAATCTCCCATTGTAATACAACCACAGCTTGTCTTTCTTAACTCTAAAGAAATCAGTAATAAGCAGTTTTCTAAAGTAATTAAGAGAGGAAGTAGGCAGCCCCAGTGTCTTTTTGAAAGGTGCTGAGCATGGCTTAGGCAAGATGAATATTCTCCCCAATCTCCTGACTTCTCAAATCCACTAAAAAAAAACTGTTTTACAATCTCTTTGCCAGTAGAATCTGTAAGGAGCCAAACATGAGCAAGCCTTGTTTTCTCCTTAATTGGGAGAGGACCTCCGAGGAGCCAATTCCTTCACGAGCGTCTATTTTGGCCACATTCATCAGCTCCCCTCAGCCATGCTGCCCCAGAAGTCCCCAGGCTCAACTGAGTCCAAAGATCTGGTTACAAAACTCAACTTCCCTCGGAGGTAGCTGATGAAAAGGGGAAGACAAGAGGTAAGAATGATGGCTACTCACAATTTGTGTCGCTTAGCTCTTTGAGGGAGACCAGATCAGGAGATTGACACCACAGGAATTACTATAACTCTACTGTTAAAGAGTATAATTATTATTTTTTTTATTTTTTTTTATATTTTTTTTTATTTTTTAGATAATTTATATAGCCTCCTACTTACTCACAGCAACTCTAGGCAGCTTACAGATAATAAAAACACAATGTAGAAAAAATAAAAAAAATAATAAAAAGTAAAAAATAATAAAATAATAACCCCCACAGCCTCTCTTGGAGACAACATGCACTCTAATGAACCATTTAATGGGCTCCATCCTACTCTGGATTCTCCAGGCCGGCTGGCAAAACCATGTCTTCAGGGCCTTACGTAAGAGTGTCAGAGTGGGGGCCAGTCTAATTTCTGGAGAGATAATGTTAATAACAGAATCTTGAAACCTGACAATTTTCTTTTCATTTATTTTATTTATTATTTAGATTTTTTAAATCCCATATTTACTACTTTATAGGTACCTCAAGAGGGACAATATCTTCCTCCTATTTACCCCACAACAACCCAGTGAGGTGGGTTAGGCTGAGACAGAGTGAGTGGCTTCCATGTTTAAGACAAGACTAGAATTCATCACCTCCTGGTTTCTAAGCCAAGACTTTCACCACAATACCAAAAGAATGAAAGTGGGCTAACTTTCATTTCTTTCTCACTCCTGTCTCTTTTTCAGAACTGATGTTTCTGCAATGGTTGCCACCTGTTTTATTCAAGGCTGTCTCTGTATTCCACTACCCAATCAGGCAGGTTCTGAGGTTAGGATTGCTTTATTAAAAGCTATGTATCTCAGTTGGCTGTAGACTAATATACCTTCCACCCAGCCGCTGGTTTCTTCTCCCTGCTCAGTTGTAAGCAGTATATCTGCCCGGCTGTGCATTAGCTGAGAGTGAGCCCTCTGTGAGTAGGTCAGGTAATAGTGGGAAAGTACTAAAGCAGATATGTCAAATTCGCAACGTCACGTGAGTCATGCAACGTATCGGAGCTTTTTTGCCATTGCCGACAATGGGGTGGGCATGGTTTCCCGATGATACGTCCGGCCCATAGGCCGGCAGTTTGACACCCCTGCACTAAAGCTAGATAGCCGGCATAAATGCAAATTATCACTAGATGGCAGCAAAGAGGCATGGAAAACTGTGGCCCCTTTGTTCCCATTTAGGGGGTTTGTAGTTCCTTGCAACCCATTGATAATATCCCTAACTAAAAATGGCAGCTAAAATTGAAGTCCAAAAGCTCCGCAGGGCACCAGGTTAAGGAAGACTGCCTTATCTATGTCTTATTAGCACTATGACTCAGTAGACTGGGTGATGAAATTTAATTCCCATTTTCACCGAGAATATTCTGTTCTTTTTTTTCCTTTGGGAGGCTGAAAGCTTTGTGCTAAATTGACCTGAGGCTGAAACTTGTCATATAACAAGTTCTTCAAAGCATTTATTCTGCAGCTTAAAATAAAAAAAATTTAAAAAGAGAGAGATCGTGTTTATAGAGGAAAATTAGAGATGGGAGAAACCTGCTTTCATGAAGACTTTTACCAGAAAAGAAAAAAAAAGGAGATGCACTGAATATAAGAGACAATAGATGCCTTTTGATTTATTATAAAAAGTTTTGCAAATAAATTCAGCGTGTGGCTGAAACAGCTGCAACAATTTCCTAGGCTGAATGAACGATAGAATAGTTCAAAGTGATGGTGAAATGTGCTTACTGATGCAAATACTGAAACCATTATCTTATTGCCAGTGGCTCCACCACGGGCTTCTGATCACAAGGCCAGAAAATGTCTGGCTACTGTTGCAGAAAAAAAGTCGTATTATAATACTTGCCACTAGGCCAAAAAATAAAATAAAATGAAATCTCAATTTTAAAAGGATGTTGTTTGTTTGCTTGTCTAATGCCAGCTATCAAAGGCAGCTCCTGTAATGTAAGAATCGGCAAAGATCCAAAAAGGAGGTTACCGGCTTGTACATAACATTAGCTCAGCTATCTGCCTGCACAAAGAGGTTTATCAACTGAAGCTGAGTAAAAGCATCTCTAAATAATGAGGCCACTTGTGTCTCTATGTGCAATGATGGATCAATGAGTACCCACAATTCTGGGAAGAGTGCACCCCTTCTAGAACAGTAGAGTACTGTCCAACACTCATATCGTTTGGAGTTTCGTTTCTTCCATTCAATTGGGTCCAATTCTTGGAGATTGTCTGGACATGCCACTTGAGTTTTCTTGGAAAGGTTTTCAGAAGGGCGGAGAGAAAGTGACTGAGCCAAGGTCACTAATAAACATCACATCCAGCCACCGATTCAGAACAGAACAGAATCACAAAGTTGAAAGGGATCTTGGGAACTCGAAACATTTCCTATCATTGATGAAAAGAGAGACAAAGCTGGTTGGTATTAGTGACCCTTGTCACTTTTTTTTTAGTGGTTGTCTATTTTTAGATAACACTTTTCTCTCTAACACTGTATTATATCAACACCTGAAAGAAAGACAAAATAAAACATCTGGTTTCTTGTTCTGCATACGCATATTTGAAAACATTGTCTTAACTTCCTTGTGGCTTATTTGCCTTTTAATGGCTATAGATATGATCTAGTGAAAGTTGAACACTTAAGTGGGACTCATTTTAATAAATGGAGATATGCTGGCCAAGAACACATTCGCTACGGGCACAACACATAGCTTTTATTGTGGCAATCCACTTGGGACCCATTTCTTTTCTCTGCTTTTTTTAAAAATGATTTTCATCAAGGGATTGTGCAACAGATTTTTAACAGCAGCTTCAGTTCCATTTTAGTCCTGATCCATTTGGAGAAAATCTTGTGTGGGTAATAATTTGAGCAAAGTTAGAACTTGTTAATGTGGGGCCTGGATGTCGCAAAGAAAGAAAGCTGCTATGTAGAAAGAGCCTGTAATTTTCAATGCTATCTTTGGTCTTGGAAGAATGCCTGGGACAACTTCAGAATCAACTTCATGAGTAGTAAATGACTCAGTGTATTTTATTCTGTTTGATAGCAATAATAAAACAACTTTTAAATTCTGAGCCTAGTAGAACTTCATTTTGTTCCTAACCCTATAATCATGGTCCTTATTCAAAGAAAGACAAAACAGGGGATTATTTGTTCACAGAACAATGATTAATTAGATATTCAACCATGCAAATTCAATTTAATTACAACTATAACTCCCCAAATCCTAACTAGTCCAGCACAAGAGGAAACTTGGTTCCAAAGCTGTGAAGGGCATCAGGTTAGGGAAGATCAACTTATCTATTGCTCTCTTGTTAGTTTTATGTCTCAGTAGACTGGGTAATGAGACTAGAACAATTCCAGTTCCAAGCTTATAAACCCTGGACTAATTTCTATAGCCTAGTCTCTTTGAAATCTATCCGCCATACCAGCTCTTCTTATCCATTGGCAACACCTTTCCCTGATTGTAAGGGCAGATCTGGCCAGATAAACAGGGGTCTGCACAGTAAAGAAGAACGAAAAGTCTGTTTGCAATTGGGGTAGAAATCAATCATGCACAATACAGCATGCTAGGATTAAGCTTCCAGCCCTTCCTGACCTGCAATCGGTAGCTCCCATTATTGCCCTACAGTCTGGAGCTGTATTAGGAGTTGCACTTCAGTAGCACCTGGAGCCTCCAACATCAGGCTTAAAGTTTTGTCTTTGAATATTGTTTTTTTTTTCAAAACAGTTTTATAATAGTTATTACTGGAATATGTTGAAGATCAGGTAGATTAGATAAGGAATTTGTGTTGGGATCACCCCTCACAAATATTCCAGAAAAATCCCTTTGCTTTTAGTAAATATTTATTCTTTTCATAAGTGAAATAACTGAACTTTAAGGTAATAGAACAACAACAACAACAACAAAAGAAATAATATATTACCTGTGACGGTCCTGAGGATTAACAGCTGCAGGCCCTGAAGTCACATTAACACAAAACAGAAATATGTTAAGCCACAGAATAACTCTGGAATTGGTTCTAGTAAAGAATAAACATATTTTAAGAAAACCCATTTGCATTATTTAAAAAAGACATGAAGCATTACTGTTTTTTTCACATACAACTGGTTTGAAATTAATTTTATTTAACTTCAATTTTTGTTTATTTTAAACAAAATAGTTTTATTTGTTTAAATAAATCTCCATTTGTCTATGGAGATTCTCAATCTTCTAGGTCAGTGGTGGCGAACGCACTCAGAGCCCTCTCTGTGGGCATGCGTGCCGTCACCCCAATCCTAGGCCTTCAGCTTGTTTTATAAAACCTTTTCGTTTTAGACCTATGCCGCCGTGTGCAAAAAAAAAAAAAAAAGGTTCAATCAGTCAATTTCAACTTCTCGCAGGAAAAAAAAGATCTTGCAAAGTTGGAATTGATTGATTGAACTTTTTAGTCCCACCCAGTTTGCCGTTACCACCGCAGCCACACCCAGCCAATGGGCCACGCCCAGCCAATGGGCCACACCCAGCCAATGGGCCACACCCACCCGGCACTCGACGATGCATAAGTGGGTTTTGGGTTGCAGTTTGGGCACTCAGTCTCTAAAAGATTCGCCATCACTGTTCTAGGTCACGGTTATCCCAAAGGTGCTTTTTTCCAAAAGGGAGCTGGACTTTGTTTTTGTTTTTTCTTTGAAAACATTTCACTTCTCATCCAAGAAGCTTCTTCAGTTCTTCAGTTTCCTACCAGTTAATTAGAACTGAAGAAGCTTCTTGGATGAGAAGTGAAACATTTTGAAAGAAAAAAAATCAAGAAAGTGCTTTTTGGAAAAAGCACCTTTGGGATAATTTTATTTGTTACAATATTTCTAAGCTGCCCGAATCCACAAGACTAAGTGGCTTTATGGTGCTGGGACATGGGTTCTAAAGCAACTCCCAACAATTTCTTACATGTTATGTTTTGCTTCAAATGCTATGCAGTGGTGGGATTCAAATATGTGAACAACCGGTTCTCTGTGTGGATGCCGCTTCTGGAAGTCCATTCTGGGCCTGGGCAACAAAGAATTAACTACTGGTTCTGCCAAAGTGGTGCGAACTGGCTGAATCCACTGATGCTATGTATACTTTAAGTCTGTCAAACTGTTAATGAATGGGGAAAAAAGCCAATATTGCCCTCTACTGGATGCAAAAGAAAAGAAAAGAAAGAAAAGAAAGGGTTCAGCTCTCCATCAAATGCTTCTCTAATGACATTCAAGCATTATGCCATAAATTCTAAGATGTAAGTTGCTAGTCATGAGTTGGCCAAAGGTTCATGTTTGCAAAGTTCAGCCAACTTAGAGGCTAAATTGCACGCAGACATCTTCTGTTCTGGAAAATACAAGCACTGAGACCTATAGCCCTTTTCTGTAGAAGGTTAATCTTACATAATTCATCACTAGCTTTTTTGGGATATGGACCATTGTACATGGCTGGTTCAGCTGCTTCTAGTGGAAGGGTTTAATTAATGTGCCATTTCCTGATGGACTGTCATTTAAAAAAGGGGGAGAGTTTAAACATAGCAACAACCTTCACAGAGAGGCATTGTGAACACTTCCACATAAATAGGTGAGAATTTAACATAATCATTCTAACATCAGGAAAGCACATTGGTCTCTTCATCAGACTTCCTGTTCTGGGATGAGTGGCGCCTTTTCTTTGAAACTCCCAATTCAGCTTAAGCCAATAATATGTAGCTAACTTGGATCTACTCTTCTGAGTCTTCTCTTGCTTTTTGCATGTATGACTGTTGCATTTTCTGTTTATGTCTGTGCGCCATTTGAAAGGGAATTTCTCATTACAATTTTTCCACATACAGGACTGCATAAGTGCACAGTTTCCACAGAATTCTTCTGGGATTACATGATTAGGTTTGTGTTTCTAGGCATGGGTAAAGAAAATACAGGGTGCCTTTCTCCTCCTTTCACAGAAGTAATTGAAAGGAAGAGTCCTTGGGAGAAAGAATGTTTAAAATCTGCTTGATTTCTGCATGCTCAAATAAGATAGAATAGAAACTGAGTAGCAGTATAGCAGAGCTTCAGACTTTGACAATAGCCCTGTTTCTGGACTGTGTATTTTGGCAATGTCATTGACCTTAAATGTCGTTTTTCAGACATAGCAACAGAAATAATTTGTGGGGCAATTCAACCTCAACCTGGGTTTGGGATACTTAAAGCTAAGAGTTTACTATATTAATGCAAACCAACTATGAGATGGGTATTTGTTGTCTGAAATATCAATAAGTAGGGTGAAAGCAGCAATGCAAAATTAAAAAGTTAAAACAAGTGAATCATTTCAGTAAATTCACTGTGAAGATTTGAAAGTCTAAAATCATGTAGATCAGATAAAAGAGCTGAAAAGGAGAAGACAGTAATGACAAATCAAGCCATGTGATGCTATAAAAATAAAAAGGAAAACAGATCTCCTATTCTCTTTGACCCGTTTTTTTTTTTAAATGAATGAAGAGCAGTAATTAGCCTCTTTATATAACACATCATGCCATCATCATGCAGCATTTGTTAAATTCAGTTTCTTTAAGTTATCTTGACTAAAACATCCCTACGATTATTGAAATTGGCTTAGATGAGTTCTTTATAGGAAACTAATTTCTGAATGCTTACCAACATGTTTCTATTTTTCTTTTTTTCTACCTTCTAATATTTTATTAAATTTCAAAATCAAAGATTAAAATACAAATTAACATATTTTCTAGCTCCTCGGGTTCCCTATAACATCTACATGTTAATTTGAGACAAAATGCTATTCTAGCATGAGTAAGATTTATCAATGTTTGCTTTTCTCTCCTTAAATATTAGAGTCCTAACATTGGAGACAGATATAAATTCTGTTTAGCAGTTACTCAGTTAGCTGGATTCATGGTTCATTAAGCCATTATTTTGTTTATTGTGGTAAATAAATCATAATTGGCCTAGCAAACCATAATGTAGGCCCTGAGCAATGCACCACAAAATTCAAAAGAAACTTGAACATAATGTAACAATTCATGAAAAGCTGAATGGCTGCCCACAGTCCTATCAAGGGTCAAAGTCCAACTGCAAGAAAATTACCTCAGGACCTTTCAAAATGATAGCAAGGTATGGGTCTGATAATAGAATAAAATGGTTTTTTTTTTCTCATTTAAAGAGTGAAACGTATCCACCTTTCTTTAAATATGATGGGAAATTTATTCTTGAACACAAAGAACCCTCCATAAAATTATACATTTGCATTTTAAAAAGTTCATCTTCTCAGTCAATAATATTTGCTATTTGATACGTATGCAGCAACAAAGCAGGGAGGCTCTCTTTTTAAGCAAGAACTTCAGAAGATAAAACAGACAGTATGGCAAATAATCCTTAATTTTGTGTATCTCTGTGTGTGTGAGACAGAGAGACACCCGACTCTTTATCCAGGCTATATCTCCATTTATGGAAAAGATTCATGAACACTAGAAGCTTGGAAGCTTGGATTATCTGATGATTGTTTGCCTATCTGGCTTTATTGTAACTGAAAATCAAGCCACAGAGATCTTTATGTCACAACTTTAGTTAAGAAACCCTAGAATGAATTTTCAATCTCTAAAGCAGTGTTTCATAATCCTTTTGCTCTTAGGACCCCTTCTCACTTTTAAAAATTATGGAGAACCCCAAAAGAGCTTCTGTTTGTATGGAGTTGAGATTTATCGTATTAAAAATTAAAATAGATTCATTTATAAAATATTGACAGATGTAAAAATAACAATATTAGACCCATTAGATATTAACATAAATAAAATATTTTTTCATGAAAAAGCTATATTTTTTAACAAACAATAACAATGAGAAGAGTGACATTGTTTTACATTTTTGCACACATCTTCAATATCTGGTGAATAATTTTGACTTCGCGGACCCCTGGGAGGATGTTTCATAAGGGGAAACACTAATGTAAGATTTGCAGGGTAGTACCTTCAAAATCTAAGACGTCATCTTCAGGGAAACCTGGAGGTTAAAACAATCTATAGAAAGTTCTCATCCAGTACTGTAATTGCTTTTGTTTCGGCAACACCCTTCTCTCAATCTATGGAGATCCTTAATCAGTAAGACCACATTTAGCCAAGAGGAATCTATGAAATGTTCTTATTCAAGGTCAGGATCTAGGTTGTTACAGTTAATCCAGTTTGAGCCCATTCTGGGTAGGCCCCCAGTGGCTCAGGAGAGGTGGAGACCATTGGACACATACTCCTTCGATGTTCCTTCTATAAAGCTATTCGGAAAAACCATATCCTCCCCATAATTGATAGGTATCATAGTCATTCTGAAAATATTTACCTCCAGTGGCTGCTTAAGGATGAGCAGGCAGTGATCACGGCACAGGTGGCTAGATTCTGCGCAGCAGCACTGGGGATTCGCCAGAAACATAAATAAGCATTTTAGATCTTTTTAATAAACTTTTATAATCAATTTTATTACGTGTTTTTATCCAGCATTAGACTATAGTCAATGTATTTTTATTGTCAGGTCAGTATGATTCAGTTTTTTTGAAGTTAGCTAGTTTTTTTTTTTTACTGTCTGTAAAACTAGGAAGACCTTGGTCACCCATTGATTACATCATTAATGGTAATATATTGCTATGTCTTCTTGTGTTGGTTCTGTTTAGTTTTGTTTTATTTGAATGTTTAATTTATGTGTTGGCCTTTGGCTGTAATAATAAAATTGATTGATTGATTGATTGATTGATTGATTGATTGATTGATTGATTGATTGGTAGGCCCCCACATAATTTTTCCTTGCTGCTGCTAGCCTGTGCACTGCCACTTCTCTGAAACCTACCCAACTTTGAGACTTTTCTTAAAAACTCTCTCCCATAGAACTCAGCCTAGATGGGTGCTCTGCTCAGCTGCTTTGACTTTAAAGCTCTTCCCAAAGTCTGCCTTACGTGCTGTTTTGAATCAAAAGTGAAGCAAATAGCTTCTTATGCCACTGTCGTCCTGCATCAGGTAAACTTCTGAGTGAAGTGGGACAGTAAACCTTGAAGCATCATGTTTCGTTCCTCAGCTACAATTTACCACACAAAGAGAGAATGAACAGAACCAGAGAGGTGGCCCATACACGATAAATGGGAAAGAGAGAAGCAGCTAAAATACAGCATCTGTTACAGGATGTGATGTTTGCAGTAGCCAAATTATTGTATTCTTTTCCCGGCATTAAAATAGCGCTAAAGGAAAACAGTAGAAATTTGGGGGGGCGGGGTGAATACATACTAGATATAAAAATATCAGTATAGTAGGCTGGAGGCAGAAATGACTAATACAGCAACTGGTAGCTTAGAAACCAAACAGAAATGCGTTTGGAAGCCCGCAGCATTTCACAAAGAGTGGCTGCCTGAATTTTGTATCAACAGGTGGAATTTTCCTCTCTTAAAAATCAGTATAGGTAATCCTTGACTTATGACCATAATTGAGCCCAACATTTATGTTGCTAAGTGAGATAGTTGTTAAGTGAATTTTGCCCCATTTTACAACCTTTCTTGCCACACTTGTTAAGTGAATCACTGTGGTTGCAACATGGTTACATGTTAGTAACACAGTTGTTAAGTGAATCTGGCTTCTCCATTGACTTTCCTTGTCAGAAAGTCGCAAAAGGCAATCACATGATCCTGAGATACTGTAACTGTCATAAACATGAATCACTAGCCAAGTATTTGAATTTTGATCACGTGACCATGGGGGATGCTGCAATGGTTGTAAGTATGAAAAACGGTTATAAGTCACTTTTTTTCAGTACTGTTGTAACTTTGAACGGTCACTAAATGAACAGTTGTAAATCAAAGACTGCCTGTACTCTGTGTACTTGTTGAAAGATTTGGAAATCAAGTTTTTTTTTAGCAAATTTGGGGTGAATATCATTCACAATGCAAGTGCCTTTGAATTTTCTTTTCATCCTTATTGTCCTCAAAGCATTGGCAAAATTCTGTTGGACAGTCTTACAGTTCATCCTTATAATACTTTGCATTTAATTATCTGGAGGAGGGACGTGGGGAAGCTTTATGATGTATTTAATTATTTTGCAGTTTTTATAGCCCACCCATCTCAAAGGTCTCTGGGTGGATTCCATATTAAAACTATAAAAGCAATTACAAAATGCCTGTAAATCAAAATTATAAAAAGAAACTGAAGAGAAGTAATGAATTAATGCCAATAAAAATTAGCTAAGGCTGAAGGCTTGGAAAAATAAATTGTCTTGAAAGATTTTTAAAAATCTCAAAGGAGGGAGCTTTACAGATCTTTGGGGGTAAACATTTCCACAGCATGATAGGTGTTGGGAAAACCTTCTCGTTCATAATAATAATCCTCCAAGCTGCCTCTAGATCCCTCAGCTTCCTGTGTCTTAATTAAAGATACCAGGTGGAAATCTTTTCCATGGGCTCATTTCATTATTTACTTAGGTTTGTATCTCATTTATTCTCTAGGAGCTCATGCACACTTGCCATCATTTTATTCCCACAACAATTCTTGTAGATGGGCTGATTCAAATCACCTGATGATTTCTCATGCCCAAGAGAGATTTCCCAGTCCTCAAATAGCAGCTTAACCACTACATCAAAATGACCAGGTAGGTTGTTAAATGATGGAGAGATAGAAAGATGTCTATCAACAATAAAAATGGCATCTTCAGCTTTCTTGCAGTGATGAGGTGAAGTGAATATGTCATTGAAATAAATTCTAAAACCTAAAGTTGAAAATAGAAATCTCTCTTTTTTGGTTGAGGATCTGTCAGTGGGCAATATTATCTTCAGCCCAAAGAAATTAGAAGTTACGTGGCGTGACTGAAATTCCTACTGACATCTCTTGTAACCAGTTAGGACATGATCCAGCCCTTGTCTGATATGAGGGATCCCTGAGGACTAGATAGGTCTAAAGGCCTCCCCCATTCCTTTCAAATGATCATTAAGTGTCAGAATGAATTGTTCCCCCAAAGAGTTCATATCCCTTCCTCCCTTGAAAAGGGGGAAAAAAAACAGGCATCTAATTTGTGAAATACAAAGTAGCTGTCAATCCCATTGATACCTGCAAATGGAAGACTTCATTTGCTTCCATGAGATTCATCACAGATTGCTAAGATAATTCATAAAAGCTTTTGGGATTTGATACCTTTATCTGTCTGCAGTGTTTCCAAGCCACCTCATCTGCATGAAGTGATTCCACTTTGACCTCTGCAGTTTCTTCTAAGGCAGACAGTCTCCATGTATAATATATGTAATAGTTCAAAGTGATGGGGAAGAACTGATGTGGAATAGCATAAGCTGCCTCAAAGGGAAAAGTTTTCCTGACATTTCAGAGCCCTGTCAGCTGACTAGTCACACAAAATAGACTTCTTAGAGTGGAGCTTTCCTTGGAGCTGGTAGGGATTTTATTAAAAGCTGGCGGGTATGTGGGACCAGAATACTAAAAGAGAGGAAAAAAATGTGACATAACCTTTGTCCCAGTAGACAATCTTTATATAGGCACATCCAATGTGATCTTGAAAAACACCCAAAAGGCCAAGGAATTCTCAGGCTTCTAAGTGACCCTCACCCTAATCCAGATATGATAGCTCTGATTTGGAAGTTGAAATGACATTATTGAACAAAATTGCAGTCATTTATGAAATGATTAACAAGGGTTGCCTGGTGTTTGAAGCAAAGGTCTCCTAGGCAACAAAAATATTGGAAATCTGGTGAAAAAATAGGCAACTATTTTTAAAGGCATTTTGATTGTTAGAATAGTGAGGTAAAGTGGAAAAACTCTACATTGGATAGTAACTCTACATTGGATAATAACAGTTGAATAACATAGAACGAAACTAATGCTAAACAGAGAAAAAGTATAAATAAAAACATTATGGGAAAATGTTTCCAGTAACACATTCTTTCTTTCCTTTCTGTTTATTTCCTCAACGGCTGACCATAGCCTAGATATGCTAGCTTTATATTAAACATTAACAATTATTTAATGTTGTAAGCATTAGAGTTGCTCTATCTCTAGTGAGATAGGCAGCATATAAATTTAATAAATAAATACAGGTAGCCCCCGAGTTACGACTATTCAAAGTTACGACATTCCACACCAAAAGTACTTACGACCGGGTCCCAAAGTTACGTATCTTGCAACTTCACAGTGGTCATTTGCACTTACGAATGACCACAGAGACCCTGCAACGTGCTACTTTGGTGCCCTGTCTGAGAGTCCTGAACTGCCTATGCTCGCTTCCTGAGTGCCGGAATCCTTGTCCAGCCGGGCAGAGAAACGACAGGCCGGCCTCTCCCCTTCCCCATTGAGCCCAGCCTTTCTCACAAGTGGGCATAGCCCACTTGCTGGCGTGCCAAACCTGTCCGAATTTCACAAATTGCACTGTTGCAGAGCAGGAGAGCTTGGCGCACCCCCCCTGCTCCCTTAGCTTGCCAAAAGCACTCACTCCTTTTCCAAATTGCAAGAGGGGCTCCTAAACAATCCTAGTCTCCAGTTCTGCCGAGTTTCTCTGCCGCTGCGGAGCTGGAGAGCTTGGTGTGCCACCGCCCAGCTCCCCTCGCTTTGTAGCACTTGCTCCTGTTTGGACACGAGCGAGAAGAAACCACCCAAAGAAAGCTGGCGGGCCCCATCTAGCTTCTAGATTGGAAGGAATGAGGCTCGGCCGGTCCAGTTCTGCCTGCGGCCTTGCTTTGAGATATCGTAAACGGAGATTTTTCAGAGGTGCGGAGTGTGGCAATGCCTTTGCAGCTTTGCTCAGCCTAGGTTGGGGGAACCAGCTCACCCCTCATTGCAAGCATGATTCTGCCAATCTGGAATCCCATTCATGGCCTCTGGAACTGGAGGCAGCCCGGGGAGGGCAGATGGCTGACCTCAAATGTCTGGGCAAAGCTCCTCTTTGCGCTCTGTTTAATCCAAGCAAGAATGGAATGGGAAATAACTTCCATTGCCTCACCGCTGCTCTTGGCTTAAAAAAACACTGCATTGGAAACAGAAGAAACGTGCAGGGAAATAAAATAAGTTCGTTGGACAAAAAAAAGTTCAATCAGACCTTCCAACCTCCCCTTGTGGGAAGTGTGGGGCTCTCAAATGTGGCATCAAAGATAAATCAGCGGTCGGTGATGGAGTGGAGGGAAAGACTCAAGCAGCTTTGGACCCCAAGGGGTGAAAAGAGGAGCATGGAGTCTCTGAATGGGTGTGGGGAGGCCTTTGGTGGATGAATGCATTGGTCTTGTCCCTGCACTAGCCCCCCCCATGGCCTTCCCCATCCTGAGATACCTCGTGTGCACTTAATGACTTGTGCATTCGATTAGTGAATGTGTGGGTGAAAGCAGGGAGTGATCATGTTCAAGTTACGCCATTCACTCCTACGAATTATCGGGTTACGAATGTAATTGGCAAGCTCCATTACATTCGTAACTCGAAGGCTACTTGTAGTATCTATTTAAATCCTTTCATTTATTATATTTTTATCAGGCTCTCAACTTTCATCCTGAAAAACATGCCAAATGTCTTACATTTGCCCTGTTGTGTAATGTGCTTTACATATGGAAGACATTCTTGCTAAATTTGGTCAGACGTCTGTTATGTATATACAGTACGTATATAAAGTGTCTATTTTGCCACTGCTGTGTATTTTCCAGAATTGGTCTCCCAATCTGATATTAGTAAAGTTCTTTTTTTCCAATGTTGTGACAGTTTTGTTCTTGTAGCTATCAGCATATGTATTAGTAAATTGTGACATTTTACATTTATGTTTTCTGGAATTATAACTAATATAAAAATATATTTGGGTTCAGTTCAGTTTTTATTTTTAGATTGTTCTGAATATTTTTATGTATTTTGTTCCAGTAATTTTGAGGGGGTTTTTGCATAACAACCACATATAATAAAATGGCATTTCAAATATTTATTGTTATATGATTCAGCTATCCTAATAATTATTGGCAGAGTTTTATATCTCTGTAAAATATTAAAAGCAGGTAAATTTTTAGCTCATCATTTAAAACAAGTGTGGTCGGAAGGTCTTATGATAGGTCAGGTGTGAGTGTGTCAAGTGAGGGTCTTGTGATGGGTTTTGTGATGGGTCTTGTGATGGGTTAGGTGTGGGTGCGTCAAGTGGGGGTCTTGTAATGGGTCTTATGATGGGTCAGGTGTGAGTTATCAGTGAGACTCTTGTGATGGGGAGATTACATCAGGTGAGGATTATTGGGAGGTGAACTGCTGGTGGGAGGGGGAGGGGGTCTTGTGTGGATTGGTTGAGGGTCGATGCTGTCTCTGGTTGGCTGTGCGGTTGATTTGAATTCTGAGGGGTTCGTAGGCTGGTTGTAGGTTGATGTGTCTGTTGATGGAATTGCTTGTGGCATGCCAGGCTTCGATGAACTCACAAGCGTGGCGGGTGGTAGTGTGACTGATTTTTGTGCTGCTCTAATTGAACTGGTGCTGTTTGGTGTTGGTGTAAGTAGAGATTAAGGATTGAGGATTGTGGCGTTTGACTGCCAGCTGATGTTTGTGGATCCTGGTTTTTAATTGACATGACGTTTGTCCCACATAGAATTGATTGCAATTGTTACAGTTGATTTTGTAGGTTGCATTGTGATACACACATGCCTTGTGTGTTTGGGGGCTGGCTTTCAATTTCCCAACCCTACATTCTTAGGAGCTGTTGAAATCAAACCCCTTCAATGCCTGGGCACCCAGCTGCCAGCTCTCCGCTTCCTTTTCTCCAGGCCTCATGGTGGGATTTTTTTCTCGTTCTTTATGTTGACTGCCGCTTTCTCTCCCTGCAGAGTTTTGAAAGACCCATGCTGTATTGCGTCTCACTGCCTCCCACTCTGGAGGCTTTGGCCATAAGGTGTGCTTCGCTCCTGACAGGACTTAGCGCTGAAGGAAAGATTGAGATGGCCCAGCCAGGAGAGCTTGTGCTGGTGCCCCGTCTTGCCGGCCAGTGGACCGATCACTCCTCGCGTGTTGGAGAAGGAGAATGCCATTGTTTAGCTCCTCTGATTTGATGTCGGGATCCTGGGTGAGCAGCCACACAAAGCTCCTCAGAGAAATAAGAGTCGATCCCTACCCACAGTTATTAAAAGTCATCCGCCACTGAAAGGATCGATGGCATTCACCTTCAACGTTTCTGCTTGCGTATTGCTGTACAGTCACCAGACTTTCTTCAAAATGGCAAATTATAGGCCCTTGATAAATAAAATATTCTGTGAGCAAGCTGCGCAGAACACTTCAGAACACTGAAGCCTAGCTTCAGAGTGGACATATAGAGGGTCATCTTCTCGCAGATCTGGATGTAAGTAGGCAGATTTTCCTATGCACGCTCCATGAAAATAACTAGTTCTACTGTGCTGATTGGCATTTTCTCCCTGGTAAAATCTTCAACTTACTGCCGCATAGCTGTCTTTTGTGACTATTATTTGCAGTTGAGAAAGACTGCTCAGATAGGACAATATGCTTAGAAGTGCAAACCTGAAATTGCATGGGTCGTCTCCGTTCCTTGATACTAGCCACACACTGATCCTTTTTGATTTTATTCTCAGTATTCCCCTCAAATAGTTCTTAATGCAACAAGAGTTGAGTTTTCTCAGCTTATTATTTTTGGAGCCTAAATCTTCTCTTCAGTTCAGAGTTCGTAGCACAGGAATAAAGCATTTATTTTGCATGAAGAAAAATTTTGCTTCATTCCTTGATGTAATCAGATGCAACTGGGAAAGAGCCCCTGCCAGCTATTTGATCAGGTGCAAAAAGGAGTTAACCTCCTGAACTTTGAATAGATTAGGTTTAGCAAATATACTGTAACAAATTCTTTCATACAGTTTTTAAAGGAGCCACACGACACTGTAGAGATGGAATGGATGGCAGTGGAACAGTGGCCTGGTTTGCTTATATGCAACCTTAGTTGTGTAAGAAGTTAAACCATTTTGTGTGGGTACGTGAGCATTCCTAACAGCAAAAACCTATCCTGAAAAACCAATAGTGAAGTATAACCATAACCATATATAACCATAACGGAATAATAAAAGGATAAGCAAAGCCTAGCACCTGATTTGCTACATCCCTATCAAGAAAAGGTTTCAAGAGTATGTACTCCAAGCATGTATTCTTGGGGGGAAAAAGGTAGAGAGAGGTGATATGATACCACGATTCCCCGAAAATAAGACCCGGTCTTATTTTTTTAAAAAATAAATTGCCTCCAAAAGAGACATCAGGTCTTATTTTCAGTAGTGGTGGTATCTTTTCCACTCACCTGGCAGCGGCGGCACTGATAGCCCTGCCCAGCTGGCCCACTTCTTCTGCGGCTGAAGGAGCAGCTTCATTCTGCAACTGAGAATGGAGCTCGGCCTGCATTTTGCAGTCAGAGGCCTTTCCGGAAGGCCTGTGTAGCCGAGAACTGAGCTACAGGTTGAATCCATAGCTTGGCTGCACAGGCCTTCCAGAAAGACCTCTGACTGTGAAATGCAGGCCCGAGCTCCATTCTCAGCTGCAGAAGGAAGCTGCTCCTTCGGCCGCAGAAGAAGTGAGCCGGCAGGGCAAGTGTTGATTCACGGGAGGCCTAGCTGCAATGGTAAGCTCCACCCCAAACCCCACCCCCACCCTTGCTTGATTTTTAGGCATATGCCTCACCCCCAAACTAGGGCTTCTTTTTGGGGTAGGGTTTATATTAGGCCCACCCCCAAAAATCAAGTTATGGCTTATTTTCAGGGTAGGTCTTACTTTTGGGAAAACACGTATACCGTGTTTCCCCAAAAGTAAGACCTACCCTGAAAATAAGCCATAACTTGATTTTTGGGGGGGTAGGCCTAATATAAACCCTATCCCCAAAATAAGTGATTTTATTACAGAGAGAATAATGAAGAAAGAAGGACAAAAAATAGATCTGTGTTGTGTTTTACCCTTGTGGTCAGTAGGTGAGGAGGTACAGAACAGTCAGTGATGTTGGATTCACACCTCCAACTCCTAAATTTCTTTGTTATCTCCACTGTGGTGAGCCGCAATTTCACTTCTTTACTTCAAAGTTTTTGGCCTTCTTTTCAACAGATAAATAAATCTAAGAAGATTACAATATGATTGTAATTATTTATTTATTTATTAAATTTATTTTCTGCCCATCTCACTGTCCTGTTACATAATTTGCTTCAGTCCCTCATTTAATCCATGCCTTTCTTAATCTTCAAATCCATAAATCACCACTTATTTTTTTTCTTCTTTCCGCAAAAAATGCATAGACGTTTTCCAATCTTTGAGAAAAGCATTCTTTTGTACACATAGAAATGGGGGGGGGAGCTTAGATTGCATGGCCATGACTACCATTTTGTCTTGACACAACATTCTCAACTTTCCTCTGGCCTCCCTTTAGTGCGATTCTTGCCACTCTCTCATCCTGCTTCCCCTTTCAGTAGAACTCTGATTTATATGATTTTTGGAGGACTGGAAATGGAATTAGTGATAGTCCCTTTGGAAAACTATTATCTAATAGATTAGAAGTATACAGGCAGTTGAGATAATATAAGGGGAGCTAATATATGAAATAATATATATTCCAACTTGGGGGAAGGAAGACTCATGTGCCATGTCTTCCCTTCCTTGAAGAAGAAATGGAGCACTACAACAAAAGGAGATGGTCCTTACTGTCTCCTCCCAATGCTTTATTGGGGAGATGCACTCTAATGGAAAGATATGGTGGAGAGCCAGATTAAAAAGCTCAAATGGATTAAAATCAAACTAATTCAGTAAGCTTGATCAGTGCAATGTGTATTTTGGAATCATTTTTCCTTTCATAATATTTACAGTTTGGCACACCTCAGCCAAGTGGAGACAGTAGGGTGAAGGGGTGGCATGACTTGACTTGCAGTTCGGTTTAGAATATTTCAAACTGGTTAAAGTTGTTTTTTTTTTAGAAGGATGAATAATTCAAATGTATCCATTCTGGGATTCAAATAAATGTATGCCCTGAATTTGTCCACGTAGAAGAATACATTGTGGGATGAGTGGGGATGATCTCAGATACAAACTTCCTATGGATGAAAAATCTTTGGGTCAAGTCTGACGTTTTGCTTCCTGTAGTAGAACAGCAACTGTTGCCCTGCTTTCAAATTTAGCTACGTGGTATTCAGGGATAGTCAAGGTATGTTGGCCCGTGAAACAAAAAATAAAAACAAACACCTCTTTCTGTCTGCAAAAATGTAGCTGTGAAAAATGAATTAGCGCAAGAGTCATATCATACGCAGTTTATGTAGTTGGCCAAACGGTAGAGTTGACTGCTAAGGTTGCAAAGATGCAGAGACTCTGGGTTTCAGTTGTAAGGTTAATAGACTCAGGTTTGCACTGTGGCTGTCTTTGCATTATAGGTTAACTTAACAAAAATTTGCCCAACGTTCTGCATTTGTATGACAAGTGTCAATTAAAGTTTGCAGAAGGTTTGGTACAGTGTCTCCCAAAAACACCAGCCTTAGAGGATGGATACCAAGTGGGTTGTATCAGAAAATCTGTAGTGCAGCAAATTTGACACAGGTATTTGGAAATCAGCATGTTATGAGGAGTACCCTGCAAGTTGGCAGTGCTGGAAAGTGCACAACAATGCAGGAGCTGAAACAAAAGAACTAACCACTAGGGGTCAGGAGAGTTAAATTTAATAAAGATGCAGAAACTTTCATGGACTGCTGCTTAAGCAGCTTGCTTCCCAGGCTGCTTCAGAAATTCCAGTCCAGATTGCAATGGGATGGTAGCAAGACTGGGCTGTTAGTTAATCTGAATTATGGCCACTATAAACCTGACTGTTCCTCTGCTTCTCGCTATTCCCATCTGTGCAGAGAAGGCAAATGGCTTGAGTGGCTTTCTCCTGCCCAGACCTGTCAATCAGTGCTTGCCTTTTCCTTATAGGGCAGTGTTTCTCAACCTTGACAATTTTAAGGCATGTGGACTTCAACTCCCAGAATTCCACAGCCAGCATTGCTGGCTGTGGAATTCTGGGAGTTGAAGTCCACATGCCTTAAAATTGTCAAGGTTGAGAAACACTGTTATAGGGATTGTTCCCTTCTCACTAGTCACTGTGCCTTTGCTTTGCTTTTCCAGATACCTGGGTACACTGATGCCTTTTATGTACCAAAATTATCTCCTCTGACACTAAATCAGACCCAAGGGTGCTTTTTCAAAAGGCAACTGGACTTTGTTTTTCCTTGAAGATGTTTTTCTTTTCATCCAAGAAGCTTCTTCAGTTCAGAACTGACCTGACCTGGATGACTGTGAATCTCCATAGACACTAAATCAGACCCTTTCTTTCCCCCCCCCTCCCCCTTACTATACTATTGTGGTTGTGGTGCTACACTACTCAACGTAAAGGAAACAGGTTGTTCCTTCATTTTTATTATTCAGTAATAAAAAAAACCCTGATAGATTAGCTTCATGGAAACAAAATAGCAAGATTCCTTAAATACATTTTAAAAGTAAAGGAAGGAGAAGGGAAGCATTACAGCACCGTGGGAGAACAAAGGAAGCATGCTTCGTCAGCTTGAGCAGCTGGAACAGCCACAGGTGCCAACTAGGAGAAGTAAGGGTTGAGTCAAGCAGAAATCTCTAGGTGGAGGATGTTTCATTGATTTAACAGGCCATTGTTGGATGAACTGCAAGATTAAAAAAACAACTGCTGATCAGCAGGGAACATAGCATCCTGGCAGCCCAACATGAAATGGCTTCACAGGACACTGTCTAGTCACTAAAGAGGAGAAAGTGTGCTAGGTACCGCAGACAATTGGAGCTGGGGCTCTACTAGAATGGAATGAAACATTGAAGACCATCTGCTCTGAAGGTCTCAAGGCAACTGGAACACATCGGCTTTGAACTGAAGCTGGAAAACAAAAGCATGTGGTGCATTTCAAATGAGGTTGCAGTGGGAGGAGGATGACATTAAGGAATTATTGGATGACCAATACTGGTTGAAGACGTAGCATTGTGTTGATTAGGAAAAGCAGACAGCTGGCCTTCCATCCTGTGTAGATCCTTTAGCCTTGGCCTGTTCTGCTTCAGGGGAATAAAAGCCATGCAATTTTTGGGAGGTGAGGCTGGAAGAGTAAGCCTACACATGTCCAAATTTCCTTCTAAAACCAGGAGTCACAAACCAGATCCCCTACTTGTTGCTGAACTACAAATGCTACAACTCATTCTTGGCTCTGTAGGATGGGGAGGCCACAACTTCTTCAATTTTGTGAAATAACCTAGATCTGCTTTGGACTGATGGCTTCCCTGATAGTTGAGATGGATTTCTTTGAGTAGCCTATAGAACAGGCATGTCAAACTCGTGACATCATGTGATGTCGCATGACATATCGTGACTTTTTCCCCATTGCCGGCAATGGGGTGGGCGCGGTTTTGGTGTGACGTATCTGTAATCACACATGCCTGCTATAGGAGAATCAACCACAGAGCTGTCTATGTTGATCTTCCCTAATTGGCTTTCTCCAGATGTGTGGCTATATAGCTGCTTTATTGACTGAGAAAAGATTTAGATGGTTGCAGACTAAGCAAAACTGATTGACATATCCAGTGACATAGCTTTCATGGGAATGGACAGCATTTGAAGCTAATAAGTCATTTTGGAGAACGAAGGTCTGGTGCCAGCGGTACTGCTGTACTTGATTTTATCCATACTGTCCTATACTATTCAGCTATTTTGTTCACAATGAACTTGGAGTATGATGTTATACGGGTTTTTTTCCTCCAGAAGCAAGTCCTTCTGCCTCCAAATGAGATTTTCTTTCTGGTAAATATATTTGATTGAAACCTTATAATATTATATCGGTACCTAGTTATTATATTTTGCCTATTCTTACATATACGTGGCTCTCATATGAAGTTGAAGAGTGGGGTGTAAATATTTGAAGTAAATAAAATAATTATATCTGAATTTGTACAGCAGTTAAATCCAGGATACTTAGAAATTCTAATTATTACTGAATTCAGTTCACTGTCATTAAGGCTGCATCATGAAACTCAGACTATAAATCTAGGATTTATTGTTATAAATGATTTTGAAAATATCTTAAACATTACTTTATGTTAACAGGAGGAAAAGGGTGAAAGAAGAATGCTGCTTGATGAACTGAGGAAGGAAGGAATTAGCAACCTTGCATCATCTTGTTTTAATATCAGCATTTTCAGAGGATCAGGTAGGATAGGTAAATATATCTGTCACTGTGGCCCTGTTTTATTCTTTTGTTGAATTGTTATTTGCATCTATTACAAACAGAAATTCTAATAGGCCATTTCTTATTATTTGAAATTCATATTAAACTAGATTATGTGTAAATTAGCCACCATCTGAATATTACAACCGGGCAAACTTGTGTTTGTTTGATGCTTTGAACTACAGTTCTCATAGTTACTTGCACTGTAGGCTGGGATTGATGAGATTGAAATCCAAAATTTGAAAAAGTGCAGGTTGCTTAAAAGCTGGCCAATTATTCACACTGCTTCTATACAGCCAAATTTGATCTTTTGACAACTTCTCTTAAACATGTTATCTGTCTAGTCAAGAATTACTTCCTCAGAAGACAAGCTGGCTACTCCATTACAAACGGGAAAGCTGTGTGTGTGTGTGTGTGTGTGTGTGTGTGTGAGGAGGAGATTAAATATTCCAGAGTTGATAAAAATAAATGCTGGATGTGGGGCCCAGTTTCAGCTGTCTTCTTTACATCCCCAGACTCGATGACCTACATTGCAATCCTTGCTTCTAAGAAGAGATTAAAGCTTAATCTAGTCAATTAATATCCAGTATCCCCTAAATTCAATTAGCAAGATATGTGCTAGTTCTCTTCATACTGGACTGGATTGTGCAGATGTTCTAATTTTTTATGAGCAGGCAGGATTTTGAGCAGATGATCAACTTGCGACCAATGTTTTTTAATTACTTTATTAAATAGAAAAAAAAATACTGCTAAACTCAAGGATGGGTTATTTGTTGTTTTTGAGACTAACCCAAGGGATAAACTTAAAAACTCTTTTCTGAGGATAGAGGTTTTCTTTAACATATGACAATATTTACTTCCAAGAAAGATGCAATTCTTTGAGACAACTGGGTGGCTATGCAGCTACACCAAGAGCAGTCAAATAGGGATCTATATTTGCCTCCCTTTTATTCAATATATATCAACTCAGTGGTAACAAGACTACCTTGTCTTGCAGTCTGCTTCTCTAGGGTAGTCATATAGAAAACTATATTCTTGTAGTTTTCAGCACATTGTTTCTTTTTGCTATATTTTCAAAATTGAGGACAGACATGAGAGCATTTCCTACTGTACAAAATAGAAACTCCAAATACGTTGTAGTAAGATGAAGGTTATAATTTTCATTAAAATAATTATGTGAGTTCAGTAGAGCAGATTAAGGTTATTAAATCTTTAGAGGTCATTTTCTCTACCATAGATTTCTGCAATAAACTATTGGAATACAAACCTGAGATTGACAAAGAGAAGTACAATGGCTATTCTTAATTTTTTTTAATGACTGGAAGCCATTGCTGTTTAGGTTTCTGTGTCATCTACTCCTACATATTTGTGATAACTTATAATACAAATATCCAATGACACTAAGAGTATTTAGGCAAACGGCAAAGTTCAGCTATTATATGTCTCTTAGTTAGGCATATACAAACTCTGTAGATGATTATAGATGACTTTATCCAAATAGTTAAGAACTATAATATCAGTGCTGTGTTATGTACCAAATGTAGAACTTTGCTCACAGGACACATACTGCCCTAGACAGCTAGTAATATGGATTCAGAAAATAAAAAAATAAAAAAAAGTTTCTTATTTACATACATTAACTATATATTTTATATGCGACTCAAGACAATTCCTCTTCACTCAATGTGGCCAAGTAAGCCAAAATATTGGACACCCATGTCCTAAGCAGTGATGGCGAACCTTTTAGAGACCGAGTGTCCAAAAACTGCCCCACCCCACCCCCCGTTCTGCCCCTGCCCTGCCCCACCCCCACCCCGCCCGCCTGCAGGGCCACCTATCGCCTCCACGGCCCGCCGCAGCAGATTGCCCAGGTGGCCCAGGAGTGCCATGGCAGCCACGCCCTCCACCCGCACCCCGCAGCAACATCTGCATACAACGGGTCATGAGGGCGGAGTCTTGGCTCTGCTGCCATGTCCTTGGCTGTGCTGCTCCGTGCAGGCCGTGTCTGGGGGCAACTTTCCTCGGGGGGCTGCTGGTGAGGAGGGGGCCACGGGGGGAGGCGGGGCTGGGGTGATGGCACACGTGCCCACAGAGAGGGCTCTGAGTGCCACCTCTGGCATGCGTGCCATAGGTTCGCCACCACTGTCCTAAAGTCTTCTTCTCTCTACGGAGCCTGGTTTCTTTAATGCTCCAGAAAAAGTTTTGATCTACCTGGAAAATATCATTGAAGGAAACACTTTTCATGTATGAGTCTCTTGCTAAAATATCTGAAGCTAAAGTAGTAATTACATTAAATATAAATTATGCAGATATACAAGCTAAGAGGAATATGATGCTTAATTGCTGTAAGTGTCCTTGAAGGCCAATGTGGAAGACGCCTTATTCAGAGCGAGTTTGGAATTAATTATAAAAAAAAATATTCCCACGGGAAATAGTTTTGTTTGGATTTTTCCCAAGACAAAATAAAGGTAAGTAATTTTAAAAACTGGACACTAAAAGAGACTAAAGATTTATTGAAAGAAGAAAAATACATAAGCCTGATTAACCACTAATTGGATGTATAAAAGGAGGCAGAATACTTTTATCACTGAAAATATTGAAGAACACTTTTGAAATAGTATCAATAATTTCAACAGCAATGTTTGCTTCTACGGATAGACCGTGTCAAGAAAAATTATGGAAAAAATGACGGATGAGAAACAAGTTCTATTTGATAGGACAGAGAAGGCATTGAAAATGGATCTACAAATGACAGGTTATAAAAATAAGACGGAGAAGGATGTTGCATTAGAAATGCAAAAGGAACTAGTTTACGTTTTAAAAATCAAAAGGGAAATAGAGGTAATAAACAAAGAGTGGCCTGGATAATTCTTTCTGATTTACAAAAGAGGCTTATTAAAGCTTTGATGAGCTTTGTGAAAAGGGATAAAGAAGAAATGAAAAGAAATAATATTCTATAACATTATTTGAATGAACTAAATATTTTTATTTATTGATTTACATCCTGCTTTTATAAATAACTGAAGGCAGCAAATATACTTAATACTTCTTCACACTTCCTCCTATTTCACAACAACAACACTGTGAGGTGAGTTGGACAGAGAGAGAGAGAGTCTCCCATCTGCCTTTCATGTGGGACTAGAACCCTCAGTCTGACCATTAACATTAAGAATGTTAGAAGTAAAATAGCAATAGCACTTAAGGCTTATATACAGCTTCATAGTGCTTTAAAGCCCTCTCTAAGCAGTTTACAGAGTCAGCATATTGCCCCCAACAATTTGGGTCCTCATTTTATTGACGTCAGAAGGATGGAAGGCTGAGTCAACCTTGAGCCGGTGAGAATCGAAGTCCTGTCAGTCAGCAGAATTAGCCTGCAATACTGCATTCTAACTACTGCGCCACTACAAGGAAAGAATATAAGGTTAGTTTATTTTATTGAGGTTAAAATAAGATGTTGTTATTTCTGGTACCAGTTAATGGACTTCTTCTGTTTTAAATCTTTTACACTTCATTTTTTTTCCTATACATTTTCCATTTTAGTCTTTATTAGTTTTTAGTATTGTAATTAAAATTACACACACACATATACACATACATACATACATACATACATACATACAAATGTCTTTTTCTGACAAATTTGGATTTGTAAATGTTTCGTAGTTGCGACTTGAGCCTGCTTAACGCCCCTAGTTGGGGGGCTGCAAGGCAAAAGAGATTGTAAAAAGTAGAACTGCAGTATAGCAGTTAAAATGCCAAGGTGTAAATCAATCAGACCGGTCTGTCTGAAAAACTTCCTGTACATACAT
Source organism: Protobothrops mucrosquamatus (assembly GCF_001527695.2). Lineage (NCBI taxonomy): Eukaryota > Metazoa > Chordata > Lepidosauria > Squamata > Viperidae > Protobothrops > Protobothrops mucrosquamatus. The sequence goes on along the minus strand of NW_015388326.1, from coordinate 343,542 downwards.
ACATACATACATAATTTTATATACATAAATAAGGATTGCACAGATATCACCTCAAAAGTGTCTAGTGAACAATATAAAGAAGCACAGATCTATAATTTCAGGATCTTCAAACTTCTTCATTTGCACTAAAATATTGAGATGACTTAAAAAAACAAGACATGGGGGCTTAAACACCCGGCAAAGATTTTTTTTGCAGATGAGTGTCATAATTAGCAGATACTAAAATTACCTATCATGCCCACATTCCATGCTAAATTGGGAAGTTGCCATTGTCTTTTTAATTACTGTGAAAAAATGTAAAATTAATTACTGTGAAAATATGTAAAACCATATGGAACGTTACAGATTTGTATTTCCCACATAAGAATTAGTGTGTTAGACTAGGACGTGTTCCAATCTCTAGTTGGTTGTGTAATTTATTTAATAATCCTGGAGTGATTCAATTTCACCTATGTCATGAAATTGTTGTGAAGATAAAAGAGGGAGTGATTTAATGATTTAATGCAAAAAAGTTATGGGATCATCATTATTACTATTGGAGTAAAGGCGGATTCAAATACAATAAAATAATGTTAAATGTTATTTGATATTGTAACTTATTTTCCTTGATGATATATTTCAGGCATGCAGAATAATTACATATTAAAATATGTGGTAAAGTGGATGCCTCATCAAAGATTAAATCAAGGCTTCTCACATTCAGTCCCAATATCTCCCTCCCGCTGATATCTCCTAGGATAGTTGAGTTGATCTTAAGTTGCAGATCAATTTTTAATATGGAACATTGAAAGCTAAGGCCAATTGCTTAAAGTTTTTGTGGCTGTACTACACCATATTTACAGATTTGCAGATTTTCTACCTGAGAATTAGTGTGCTAGGCTAGTACATGTTCCAATCTCTATTTTTGTAAGCCATCCAGAGTAACTGAAAATGAGTTGGCAGCCACATAAATTTTCTTAGAGAAATAAATAAAAGTTGGCTACAAAATTTATTAAGTAACCTTGGACTATATTGCTACTATTAAAGGAAATTTCCAGAAAAAAGAGGCTCAACTAAATCTAGGAATGCTAAGGCAGACAGGGTGAGGAAAACAGCTATTAGCTGTCAAAATGACAAATGATATAGCATTGTCTGATTCAGAAATATGTTCATTTCCTAAAGAATTGTAGCAATAGCATTTAGACTTAGATAGTGCTCCATAGTATTTTACAGCACACTCTGAGTGGTTTACAACATCAGCATATTGCCCCCAACAATCTGGGTCCTCATTTTAATGACCTCGGAAAGATGGAAGGCTGAGTCAACCTTAAGCCGGTCAGGATCGAATGTCTGGCAGTTGGCAGAATTTTGCCTGCAGTACTGCGTTCTAATCACAGCACTCCTTCAGCAGAAATCTGATCTTAAATATTATTAGCTTATTATATCCTTTTTTCAAAGGGTTGGTTTACAAGCCAATCTACATCATAGGATTATTGCAGAGAAAAATAGGAGAAGAGACCTATTGTATGCTACCTTAAGTTTCTGTACATAAAGGTAGTGGGATATAAATCTAATACATAAATAAGATAATGAATATCTAAATCAGGGGTCTTCAAACTTGGCCCTTTTATGACTTGAGGAATTCTGGGAGTTGAAGTCCACGAGTCAGAAAAGGGCCAAGTTTGAAGAGCCCTGATCTAAATATTGTTTAATAATGAAATACTTTAGGGAAATCTAGGTTACAGCTTTAGGCTGCAAATGGGGGAACATAATCGAGAGCAGGGGTAGGCAACCTTGGCTCTTTTATGACTCGTGGACTTCAACTCCCAGAATTCCTGAGCCAGCCATGCTGGGAGTTGAAGTCCATGAGTCATAAAAGAGCCAAGGTTGCCTATCCCTGATCTAGAGCAAGTATTTGTGATGAAATGACTGCATATGAGAAATTTTAATAGAACATCAATTTGGTACCGCTAAAATTTGTTGGGTGTTGGTTCTCATCACTCCTAGTCAGTATTATGAGAATTGCCACTCAACAGATCTCAGGGACATTGAGTTGGATTGGTGTGAAGGAACATCATAGAGCCTGGGAATCCATACATGCTACTTTGAGTTCTGAGTTGGAAGAAAGGTTGGATAGAATATATTAAATTTAGCTAATAATTGTGTAAACTCAGGCTGAAAATGTATTATTTCATAAGAACCAGGGGAATGCAGTGATTTGCCAGTAATAATACTGGAGGATCAGTAGATTTGGTGGCAATTCCAACACAAAAAGTTTGAGCAGAGAAAAGTATATCAACAGTCTTGCTCTGATTCATCAAAACAGCTTATTCTTGGAGATCCAAATACAACCAGTTGTAAATAGTCAGCACTGGCTGTGTTCCAGTTCAGTCAGCTGCATTGTATATCCTCATGTAATGAGATTGGTTATACTAGTAGCCACCCGTCATTATTTAAAGCATCTGCTAGTCATCAGTATAGTGTGATTTGGCAAAGGAACAAAATCCTGGAGATGATTTTCTTTTCGTTTGGCACTGTGAACATTTCACCACTATTGCAATTCTTTTATTTTCAGGGCTGGGCTTGCAAGTACAGTAAAGCTTATTACGTGTCAAACTCTTTTGTTTTTATAAAATTACAAAATGTCCTGTTCTATGAGCTGAATATTATATACAGTATACTTTCCTGTACAGCTGTTAAGATAGACAAGTTATAATTACTTGTTTTAATTGCTAACAATTACAGGGTTTACACCACAAGAGCAAATGTGTCATCCTATTGAAAAACAAGTGGGACTTTTATTTGCCTGTAGGAAGTCCTACTGGCTATTGGTGCATTTTTCTAGAACAGCATTCCCCTAGGGCAGAAGTCCCCAACCTTTTGGGCACCAGGGACCGGTTCCGTGAGGAAAGGTGGTTTTTTTTTTGTGGTTTTGTTTGCTGCCTGCATCCCACGGACGGGGCTTTGCTTGTTTGTGTGGACCGGTTGCTGGCAAGCTGCGGCCCGGTACCAGTCCACGGACTGGGGATTGGGGACCTCTTCCCTAGGCCACAAGTTTGTAGTCCAGAAGCTACGCACAGCTTCTGCTACTTTGTTCAATAAGACAGAACTCCATCTTTTTCCCAACAGCCCAGACAATGAAGCTTGCTAGGATGCAATAATCTTTATGTGACCATAGAACTTCCTTTTTTAAGGAGAAAAGGACAGAGTAAATGAAGCGTCAGGCTATTGGTGCTTGAAAGTGCTCTGAATGTGGGGAGCCTCAATCCATCTATACATACTCTCTCCAGACTAAGTACTTGAGAGTTGTTTCTGGCAGAGATTGATTGAGTGTTGATTGAAGTTGGGTTGGCCTGATTGATCCCCTTTTTTCTTAAAAGACAAGAATTGCTGCATCTAGGCTGAGAAGATGCAGATGGGGACAAGGCTTCAGAGAGAGGCTGAGATTTTGACAGGGTGGATACAGAAATGCTTAGTGATGGATTAGACCCTTGAGATAGAGCTTTCTCAGATTGGATGTAGTTCTGCATAAGACAACAATCAAGTTAATGTAAAAATGAATTTATTTGGGAAAAGTGGAGGAGGGAAGGCAACAATTGCACACACAATTCCAAATAAAATTGATATTCAATCTGCTATAATTCAGTACATATTACCAGCTTGAGTATAACCTTGGGACTTTGCCAGAAGTAGAACTCGAGCTTTCTGGCCTGCAAGGACTTTCCTTCTGACTAGATGTTTCAAGGACAACAGGTTGTGAAAGCAAAATTGATATTTACGGGAAACTTAGATAACTGAAGGACAGCCTCTTACTACACACACACACACACACACTATAAGCACATTGCCAATTTACTCAAATTTTTTTAGCTATGCCAAAGTGTAAGGGGGGTGATTGTCCCCCCCCCCTTTGATCACAGCTTCATTCCTTCAAATTAATCAAATTCCTCACTCTGCTGGTTTTCCCTTACACGAGAGACCTTCGTAATTGCCTTCCTCGAGTGCTTAAGTGCTCGGATTGTTGCGGCCGCCATGTTGTGTTGGTAAAGTAGTTGTGTTGAAATATCATGTATTAAAAGTTGGTGGTAGCTACTGCATCTAATGTTCTCATTATATATATATATAAATAATATATATTTATTAATATATATATAAATAATATATATTTAAATTAATATACATTTAAATAATATATATATATATTATTTAAACACTTGAACAAGAAGATAAGAACTAATATAAAGTAAAGGAGAAAAAAGGTCAAAAAGAAGCAAACATGGCAAGAAAAGAAGAAAATTTGAAGAAGAATAGAAAAGGAAGAAAAAAAGATATAAAGAAGTGTCCTCTGATACTCTTCACAGCAGTTATAAGTACGAATATATTTTAATTTCTCTCGCTAAAATTATATTGCTTTAATTTGCTCATTCTTATTTTGTACCTAAATGTTGGAATCAAGTCAAAGACCCAGGATTTAGAATTCCCAGTGGTTGGGGGAGGGGGTATTGGAATTACAGTCCCAAACATCTACAAACTAATTAGAAGAAGACTGCTCTAAATCTATTACTACCTTATTTAAATGTGAGACACAAGTTTTCTGCGAGATAAATAAAGGCTCTTTTAAAAATAAAAAAGACTCCTTCCATGTTTTACCTATTATATTTTATCTCTTTTTTTCCTACTGAACGTTTTAAATTTTAAAAAATGTCATATAATTATATTGATACCTATAAAACTCTCAGCTGTCGGCAATATGTTAACGTGATTTTTTTTAAAAATGATGAGATTATCATTTAATTCTGAAAAGTTGATTGCCAGCTGGTGAAAGCTAGATATTAAATGTTTGCATTCACAGGTGTCATTTCTCTCTGTGTTTTCAAGAGCCATCATTCTGATTGTTGGGATTATAAGAACAATTACATTTAGAACACATTTGTAAGTCATCTTGTTATTTTTGGATGATGCTTTGGGCAGAGATGGACAGTAGCTGTGTCTGAATGTGGTTTGAAGACAGAAAGAGACTTGGCAGCAATCTCACTCGGCACATTCCTGTTCTTCCAGTTCAACATGTAGTCAGATAGAACTTGCATATTTTAAACAATGTAAAAACCTGCCAATCTATTTACCAAATAGAAAGTATGGATTGGGTGCACTTACCCTTGGAAATTACATTAAATTCTTTGGAAAAAAAACTATTGGCTTCCTTCAGACTTTCAGACAGAAAATTCTGGGTCTTTGATGTTGATGCATTTTATTGTAAAGTCGCTTCTAACTATTATAAATACTTATTGGTCAGAGCAGCGAGTACCATACCTCCCTTATCTAACCCAGAAATATTTCTTTACTCTTTGGCATTTATTTTTGAAGTGCATTTTATTGCTTTATACAGAGATCTATTTCTAAAAGGCTGAGAATCTTCTAGCTGCATTTAGTAAGCAAAGACTCATAAAAGTCCTTTTAGATGTGTTGAGCAATTAATCTCTGACTATCCTGCTCTGGATACTACTTTGTTCTGACCCAATTTATACCATCTGGGTTAATGTAAGAATCAGATTTCACTCTCTTCCGAATATAAAAAGATGCTGAGACTCTAGAAAGAGTACAGAGAAGAGCAACAAAGACAATTAGGAGGCTAAAACATATAAGGAACGGTTGTTGGAATTGGGTATGTCTAGTTTAACGAAGAGAAGGACGAGGGGGGACATGATAGCAGTGTTCCAATATCTCAGGGGCTGCCACAAAGAAGAGGGAATCAAGCTATTCTCCAAGGCGCCTAAAGGCAGGACGAGAAGCAACGGATGGAAACTGATCAAGGAGAGAAGCAACTTAGAACTAAGGAGAAACTTCCTGACAGTTAGAACAATTAACCAATGGAACAACCTGCCTCCAGAAGTGGTGAATGCTCCAACACTGGAAGTTTTTAAGAAGAGACTGGACAGCCGTTTGTCTGAAATGGTGTAGAGTTCCTGCCTGAGCAGGGGGTTGGACTCGATGACCTCCAAGGTCCCTTCCAACTTTATTATCATTATTATTATTATTATTATTATTATTATTATTATTATTGTTGTTGTTGTTGTTGTTGTTGTTGTTGTTATTGTTGTTATTGTTATTATTATTATTGTAATACAGGTCTTGATTTTTAAATGTGCATCTGTTTTAAAGGGCATGCAACACTTTTTAAAAAGTCAATCAGCAAGAAATAGTCTTGAATTTTCTGCAACCAGAATCCAAATAACCAATCAAAAATGACTTTTATTCCTTTACCTCGGTAGCCATTCCTCAAATCTTCCAGACTCACATTTAACTCAGATGTGGGTAAGTTGTGTCCTTGGATTGCTTCCTGTCAACTTTGAAAGCAGGATCAACATCTCATCAAAGAATAATCACCAGTCCCAGTGCTGGTGGCAAGTTTTTGATATGATGGCTTCATGCTGAAACTATTGTGCCATTTAGTGTGGTATGTCATAATCATTTGTGCCTCATCATAATAAGTGACATTTATAATGTTACAAAAAGAAAATCTGCTCTTTTTCAAAACCTGTTGCAACTTTTTAGGAGACATACGTATGCAGCTAGGACTTTAGGAGACATACGTATGCAGCTAGGTCTAGCTCTTTGCAACATCTTTAGTGGAAGAATCATAGAGCTGAACTGATATGTCTTTTCTCATTTCTCCCAACAGATATCTAGTTCTATTAAAAGAAATACCAAAGCTGCAAGTGAAGATGATTTAATCTTTACAAATGAGATAGTTTTAGAAACATAAATAGTGCATAGAATACTTCCAAGGCATAATAATGAAACTATGATTAAATATCTTCAAAATGACTCCATAGAGTGGGCGAAAGTGGCTGTGTATATCGTGTAGGTGGCCATGTAGGAGGAATTATGTAACAATTTCCCCTTTGCTTTCAACCATCACTTCTATAATGTCTGGTTTTAAACCAGCACCTTCCTTTCCAGTTTCCTGCGTAGAAAATTCCCATCAAGTTTTTCTACATCTGAAGGAAATGGTTGCTGTGCTCATAGTATCTTCTCTGTATAATTGGAATGACAATTATGGAGCCTACATTTGGGAGGAGGAGACACATTTGAATATGTAGAAACTCTCTCTCGCACACTCTGATAGTTCCTTTCCAAAGTACTAAGTCAGCATACTGAAGCAGACTAAAAGTAAGATATAAAGAACTGAAAGAGGGCTTTAGAAACAAAGAAGAGTAGGGTCTTTCACAGAATCTGGAAGAAGCAAATCACACAAATTTGTGGTCTTTTTGAGCAACTGATCCAAAGTTACACAACCTCAGATCTTTAAGCTGCCAATGCCCTCCAGAAACCTTGGGTCAAATGGATCACATTTGACTAAAACTTTAACACAACCAATGCATAACATTAACATAATAAAGTGTGGTTATTAATGTAGATGTAATAATACAATTAATACATGGCTGTAAAATGTTAACGTGTTTATCTTGAGCCTGCAGGGGTTTTTTTTGAGTATTACTGAGTACGGATCTGACCCTCAAATAGTTGAATTTTAGTTTGGATTTTCCCCAATCAAGTTGAGTTCAAAAGCTGAAGAGGAAATGGGAACTATTCAGGAGAGCTTTCCTTCCTCTTGGCACTTCTCACAAAAGAAAAACTGTATTCAACTGGAAACATTGCCCAGTGAGTGCCAAAGAGATGGGCAACTGACTCTTCCAGCTGAACAATGCCTTTCCTGTGTGACAATGGACTTCCTATCAGGGAAATACCAGCAAACTGATTGAACAAACACTGCATTAGTGAGAGATACATTTCTCTCCCATTGGTTAAAAAAAGAGTTGGTGGCGATCTCCTTTTGTCAAGGGTGGTCAAAGTTCTCACATATGTTTGCGAAATTCACCTAAGTCAATGCCGTACGACACATTAATTTCTAGGTATTCGCTACATAAGGCACTGTTAGCAAATGAGGTTTCCAAATAGTCGCAAACAACTTGAATTGCTACTGGACTTCAGATTTGACACTTGAAACGAATATTCTCATTGTGATCCAGTTTCACTGTTGGTAGTAATGCAAAGGAACTTGCCCAATGTTTCCGTCTTCGAAACTCCAATTGTTTTTGGCATGTGCATTACATGAGACAAATAGGTACTATATACAGCCAAAGTGGATTGTAAAACCCACAGTAAAATAACAGACCACAAATCACTTGACTAAAACAAGGCCATTTACTTCAGCTTTCCAGAAAGCTACTCTATTATCAAAGGTCTAATCCAGATGTGTGTAGAAATTGAGTATGTCTGAAAGGAAGGACTAGCGGTGACTTGATAGCAGTGTTCCAATTTCTGAGGGGTTGCCACAAAGAAGAGGGGGGTCAACCTATTTTCCAAAGCACCTGAAGGCAGGACAAGAAGCAAACTAATCAAGGACAGAACCAAACTAAAACTAAGGAGAAATTTCCTGACAGTAAGAACAAACAGTCAATGGAATGACTTGCCCCCAGAAGTTGTGAATGCTCCAACACTGGAAGTTTTAAGAAGAGATTGGACAACCATTTGTCTGAAATAATATAGGGTTCCCTGCTTCATCTGGTGATTGGACTAGAAGACCTCCAAGGTCCCTTCTAAATCTCTTACTCTGATATACTTTGGACTAGAAGGAATGTGTTGATGGTATGGAATAAGCAGTCAGCAGGAGCAATATGGTCAACCAATGAATGAATTTTCCCTTGTTCTAAGAGAATGTTGCTGAGCTGCGGAATAAATTTCACATCATCCCCGCGAAGGGTGACTCATAGGTTTCAGGAAAATGGATTCTACCCAGTCTTCCAGAGGAAGGAGAGAAGCTTGAGCTTGCACGGAGGTGAGGAATCTGATGACTGTCCCAAAGGAAAAAAAAAGATGTGGTGAGGAAGGATGACACACTGCTGAGAGAAGCAGTTAGTAGTTTGCAGTCTAGACATGATATCAGAAGTTGTTGCCTCCTAGGTGTGATCTAGAATGTGACAGAAATGGTGACCTGACTGATCAAGCATACTGATCATTATCCCTCTTTTCAGAGATGTTGGAACATAAGGATACTGCCAGAAAGAGGCTGGAAAATATATCAAGTGATGAGCTAGGCAGGAAGCAGAGGAGTTTGGAGCGTAAGTGGTGTTTTCTTCACGACCAAGAGCCCTGGTGGCGCAGTGGTTAGAATGCAGTATTGCAGGCTAATTCTGCTGACTGCCAGCAGTTTGATCTTGACTAGCTCAAGGTTGACTCATCCTTCCATTCTTCCGAGGTCGGTAAAAAGAGGACCCAGATTGTAGGGGGCAATATGCTGACTCTGTAAAACCGCTTAGAGAGTAAAGCACTAAGAAGTGATATGTAAGTGTAAATGCTATTGCTATTTCTTACATACTTGCACCTAAAATTTAAGGTCTGAGGAAGGAAAGGGGGATTCTGAAAGCGAACCTCTGGCTCAAGGTATGATACCATCAAAAAAATCTGAAGATTACTGGACCATGATCTACACCATCTACAGGAAGGGCTTCTGGTGAAAGATGGGCTGCACTAAAGTGTTTGAAAAGGCATCTTGTTCAGGACACCTGGAAGGCTTTAAACTAGGAAGGGGAGAGAGAGAGAGAGACCAATGTTCAGAACTATACTCACAGCATATGTCTAAAAGCAGTAAACCTTGCAACAAGGAAGTAGTAAGAAGGAAGAATGGGATATTTAGGCGCCCACCAGTGGCTTGCCCATTTCACCCCCAGCCATCTACCTCAGCCAATTGAAAACCAGCTTTCTCCCTCTGCTGGCCCTCTCCCAGTGATTCTCAACAGCCAATGGCCCCCTGGCCCTCTGCTGCCAGTTGCCCAGAGCACCCCCCCTATGTCCCCGTGATGGTGTGCTGCCCCCCCACAGCCTGCTGCCGATTGTTCGCTGCCAATTTGCTGATGGCCCATTGTCCCATGCAGCCAAAGGCCTGGGTCAAACAGTCCCTGGGGGAAAGGGCCAGGACGAAGGGCTGGGGACAGAGGGCCAGTGGGCCATTGGCCATGGAGAATCACTGGGGGGAGGGCCAGCGAAGGGGAAAATTGGCTGTCAAACAACTGAGGTGGGTGGCTGGGGTGAAGTGAGAATGGCCACAGGTGGGCGCCTAAATGTCCTAAACCCAGAAGAAGCACTTAGGAATATACAGGAGATGCATCAGGCAAACCTAAGAAAGACAGTTCTAAAGGGCTCAGATGTCTGTACACTATTGCACAGAATATGGGGAACAAACAGGGAGAACCAGGCTCTAGTATGTGAAGGGGGAGATGTAACTGTTGGTAATACTGAAACCTGATGAGATGGAGTGCATCTAAACTTCAATAATGCATTTGGAAGACTTAGAAGGCCTCCAAAGTCTCTTCCGATTATATGACTCTATGACTCATTCCGTTCTATCCTCATGTGAAGGATGAGCTGAGCAAATATTTGTTGGTGGAGGTCTTCTCCACATTGTCACGTGAATCAATGAACGATGGCTTAAGCAGCTCCTACATTCTAGAGTTAAACCAACTGAAGGTATCAGGGAAACATTGATTTTGCATTGATTTTGCAACTGATGTATGAGAAGAAAGGAGGTTTCTTGGTTTGTTGGTGAGTCAGCATTACGGTGGGATCGGTTCCATTGGATTTACATCCAAATAAGCATGATTCATTGGCAGCTTGTGCATGAACAGCTGAACAAATAACTGGTTTGTTTTTGTTTTGTTATTAAATCACCCATGATTTGAAAGTCACAAAGAGGTACAATAAGACTTTAATTAATAACATAGCTTCAAACCAGATGAGCATAAAAGTGCATAAAACTATACAGAACGGAGAAAATGGATGATACTAGAACCTGACATCATTCAATGAAGCTGAAAGAAGGATAGTTCCAGTTTAATAAAAGGAAGTATTCCCTGGTGGTTGGAGTAGGTTCAAAAGGACCCAACTTAAGCGGACAGTCCACCATGAAAACTGATTTGGATGCTTTGGGCCACCCACTCTTTTTCAGCCCAACCTATCTCAATATTATTGTCATGGGGGGTAAAACTGAAAGAACTGAGCTGATCTTTAAGAGGGAAGGATGTAAATGTGACAAGTAAATGATGAAATTTACACCAACCGTTGTATGGATGATTACCAATGTAGCTTTAGAAAAATTAAACACATTCCTGAGATTCAGTGGCTATGTTCAAAATGGTAAGTTGAGGTTGCCCTCAACTTACAATCATTCATTTAAAGACCATTTGAAGTTACAACAGCACTGGAAAAAAGTGATGTGACTATTTTTCACACTTACAACCATTGCAGCATCCCGATTGTTCACGTAATCAAAATTTTGGACCCTTGGCAACTGGCATGTATTTATGACGGTTGCAGTATCCCGGGGTCATGGGCTCACCTTTGCAACCTTTTGACAAGCAAAGTCAACAGGGAAGCCAGGTCCACTTAACAGCTGTGTTACTAACTTAACAGCTGCAGAGGTTCACTTAAGGCAGACATGTCAAACACAAGGCCCGGGGGCCGGATGCGACCCATGAAGTGGTTTCATGTGGCCTGTGAAGCCATCCTGGAAACAGTGAGGGAACGGCCCCTGCTGCCTTGGCCCTGGCCCAGGCCGGCCGGGAGGGAACCAATGTACAATTTTGTGGTGGCCATCTATGCTGAAATGCATTCAGTCTTAGTTCCACAAGGCCGTCTGGAAACAGCGAGGAACCAGTGAGGAGAGCCGAAACCGGGCAGGCTGGGGGCTGGGCGGCATTGCGCAGGTAATGTTGACTCTCATGCTGCACATGGCATCCCCTCCCCCAGAGCCCACCAAGCCAGATATGTGAAGTATGTGAGGGTCATGTGCTGATCACTTCCAGGCGATGGTGCATTTCTTCATTCCTCACAAAGGGTGACACCTCTCCAGCTGCGTTTCTTGCCTGTTTTTCTCCCTCCCTCATCTCAAATATTTTCCCAACACTCTGTACCTAGAAAGGAAGGAAAGAAAGAAGGAAAGAAGGAAAAGAGAGGGAGGGAGGGTCTGAGGGAAGTCCTGCCTTAGTCCTGCCCTGCTGCTCTTTCACCATCCCCTTGCCCCCTCCTCCTGGCCTATCCTGGGGGTCTCCCATCCTATTGCTAAGGGAGCTTTGGATACAAAGCTGGGTCTCCTCCCATGGAGAGGGAATGGGCCTCCCTCTGACTTTGTCCTCGTACACATCATGAACAACCTGGCTAAGGAGAGCAAGAACAGCAGCAGCAGCCTTGAGGAGGAGGTAAGTGCAGCTGGGCGCTCCCTTGGGGAAGTGGGGCTGGGCTTGGTGCCGCAGGTGCTCGAGGGCCAGGCTGGGCATTTGACCTCTGCTGCCCGGGGTTCCGGGCAGCCTGCACCACCATCCAGCCCCCCCCCCCCCCCCGGCCNTGCTTCATCTGGTGATTGGACTAGAAGACCTCCAAGGTCCCTTCTAAATCTCTTACTCTGATATACTTTGGACTAGAAGGAATGTGTTGATGGTATGGAATAAGCAGTCAGCAGGAGCAATATGGTCAACCAATGAATGAATTTTCCCTTGTTCTAAGAGAATGTTGCTGAGCTGCGGAATAAATTTCACATCATCCCCACGAAGGGTGACTCATAGGTTTCAGGAAAATGGATTCTACCCAGTCTTCCAGAGGAAGGAGAGAAGCTTGAGCTTGCACGGAGGTGAGGAATCTGATGACTGTCCCAAAGGAAAAAAAAAAGATGTGGTGAGGAAGGATGACACACTGCTGAGAGAAGCAGTTAGTAGTTTGCAGTCTAGACATGATATCAGAAGATGTTGCCTCCTAGGTGTGATCTAGAATGTGACAGAAATGGTGACCTGACTGATCAAGCATACTGATCATTATCCCTCTTTTCAGAGATGTTGGAACATAAGGATACTACCAGAAAGAGGCTGGAAAATATATCAAGAGATGAGCTAGGCAGGAAGCAGAGGAGTTTGGAGCGTAAGTGGTGTTTTCTTCACCACCAAGAGCCCTGGTGGCGCAGTGGTTAGAATGCAGTATTGCAGGCTAATTCTGCTGACTGCCAGCAGTTTGATCCTGACTAGCTCAAGGTTGACTCATCCTTCCATTCTTCCGAGGTCGGTAAAAAGAGGACCCAGATTGTAGGGGGCAATATGCTGACTCTGTAAAACCGCTTAGAGAGTAAAGCACTAAGAAGTGATATGTAAGTGTAAATACTATTGCTATTTCTTACATACTTGCAGCTAAAATTTAAGGTCTGAGAAAGGAAAGGGGGATTCTGAAAGCGAACCTCTGGCTCAAGGTCCATCAAAAAAATCTGAAGATTACTGGACCATGATCTACACCATCTACAGGAAGGGCTTCTGGTGAAAGATGGGCTGCACTAAAGTGTTTGGAAAGGCATCTTGTTCAGGACACCTGGAAGGCTTTAAACTAGGAAGGGGAGAGAGAGGGAGACCAATGTTCAGAACTATACTCACAGCATATGTCTAAAGGCAGTAAACCTTGCAACAAGGAAGGAAGTAGTAAGAAAGAAGAAGTGGAATGGGACATTTAGGCGCCCACCAGTGGCTGTGCCCATTTCACCCCCAGCCATCTACCTCAGCCAATTGAAATCCAGCTTTCTCCCTCTGCTGGCCCTCCCCCAGTGATTCTCCACAGCCAATGGCCCCCTGGCCCTCTGCTGCCAGTTGCCCAGAGCACCCCCCTATGTCCCCATCATGGTGTGCTGCCCCCCCAGCCTGCTGCCGATTGTTCGCTGCCAATTGGCTGATGGCCCATTGTCCCGTGCAGCCAAAGGCCTGGGTCAAACAGTCCCTGGGGGAAAGGGCCAGGACGAAGGGCTGGGGGCAGAGGGCCAGTGGGCCATTGGCCATGGAGAATCACTGGGGGGAGGGCCAGCGGAAGGGAAAACTGGCTGTCAATCAACTGAGATGGGTGGCTGGGGCGAAGTGAGAATGGCCACAGGTGGGCGCCTAAATGTCCTAAACCCGGAAGAAGCACTTAGGAATATACAGGAGATGCATCAGGCAAACCTAAAAAAGACAGTTCTAAAGGGCTCAGATGTCTGTACACTATTGCACAGAATATGGAGAACAAACAGGGAGAACCAGGCTCTAGTATGTGAAGGGGGAGATATAACTGTTGGTAATACTGAAACCTGATGAGATGGAGTGCATCTAAACTTCAATAATGCATTTGGAAGACTTAGAAGGCCTCCGAAGTCTCTTCCGATTATATGACTCTATGACTCATTCCCTTCTATCCTCATGTGAAGGATGAGCTGAGCAAATATTTGTTTGTGGAGGTCTTCTCCACATTGTCACGTGAACCAATGAACGATGGCTTAAGCAGCTCCTACATTCTAGAGTTAAACCAACTGAAGGTATCAGGGAAACATTGATTTTGCATTGATTTTGAAACTGATGTATGAGAAGAAAGGAGGTTTCTTGGTTTGTCGGCATTACGGTGGGATCGGTTCCATTGGATTTACATCCAAATAAGCATGATTCATTGGCAGCTTGTGCATGAACAGCTGAACAAATAACTGGTTTGTTTTTGTTTTGTTATTAAATCACCCATGATTTGAAAGTCACAAAGAGGTACAATAAGATTACAGCTTCAAACCAGATGAGCATAAAAGTGCATAAAACTATACAGAACGGAGAAAATGGATGATACTAGAACCTGATATCATTCAATGAAGCTGAAAGAAGGACAGTTCCAGTTTAATAAAAGGAAGTATTCCCTGGTGGTTGGAGTAGGTTCAAAAGGACCCAACTTAAGCGCACAGTCCACCATGAAAACTGATTTGGATACTTTGGGCCACGCACTCTTTTTCAGCCCAACCTATCTCAATATTATTATCGTGGGGGTAAAACTGAAAGAACTGAGCTGATCTTTAAGAGGGAAGGATGTAAATGTGACAAGTAAATGATGAAATTTACACCAACCGTTGTATGGATGATTACCAATGTAGCTTTAGAAAAATTAAACACATTCCTGAGATTCAGTGGCTATGTTCAAAATGGTAAGTTGAGGTTGCCCTCAACTTACAATCATTCATTTAAAGACCATTTGAAGTTACAACAGCACTGGGAAAAAGTGACGTGACTATTTTTCACACTTACAACCATTGCAGCATCCCGATTGTTCACGTAATCAAAATTTTGGACCCTTGGCAACTGGCATATATTTATGACGGTTGCAGTATCCCGGGGTCATGGGCTCACCTTTGCAACCTTTTGACAAGCAAAGTCAACAGGGAAGCCAGGTCCACTTAACAGCTGTGTTACTAACTTAACAGCTGCAGAGGTTCACTTAAGGCAGACATGTCAAATACAAGGCCCGGGGGCCGGATGCGGCCCATGAAGTGGTTTCATGTGGCCCGTGAAGCCATCCTGGAAACAGTGAGGGAACGGCCCCTGCTGCCTTGGCCCTGGCCCAGGCCGGCCGGGAGGGAGCCAATGTACAATTTTATGGTGGCCATCTATGCTGAAACGCATTCAGTCTTAGCTCCACAAGGCCATCTGGGAACAGCGAGGAACCAGTGAGGAGAGCGCCCCGCTGCCTGCCGAAACCGGGCAGGCTGGGGGCTGGGCGGCATTGCGCAGGTAATGTTGACTCTCACGCTGCTCATGGCATCCCCACCCCCAGAGCCCACCAAGCCAGATATGTGAAGTATGTGTGGGCCATGTGCTGATCACTTCCAGGCGATGGTGCATTTCTTCATTCCTCACGAAGGGTGACACCTCCCCAGCTGCGTTTCTTGCCTGTTTTTCTCCCTCCCTCATCTCAAATATTTTCCCACCACTCTGTACCTAGGAAGGAAGGAAAGAAGGAAAGAAGGAGAGGAGAAGGAGGGTCTGAGGGAAGTCCTGCCTTAGTCCTGCCTTGCTGCTCTTTCACCATCCCCTTGTCCCTTCCTCCTGGCCTATCCTGGGGGTCTCCCATCCTATTGCTAAGGAAGCTATGGATACAAAGCCGGGTCTCCTCCCATGGAGAGGGAATGAGCCTCCCTCTGACTTTGCCCTCGTACACATCATGAACAACCTGGCTAAGGAGAGCAAGCACAGCAGCAGCAGCCTTGAGGAGGAGGTAAGTGCAGCTGGGCGCTTCCTTGGGGAAGTGGGGCTGGGCTTGGTGCTGCGGGTGCTCGAGGGCCAGGCTGGGCATTTGACCTCTGCTGCCCAGGGCTCCGGGCAGCCTGCACCACCATCCAGCCCCCCCCCCATGGCCTGAGAGGAACAGTAGGCTCCTCCAGTGGACCATGCCTTGGCACTTGTCCTGGTCCCACCCCCTTCTGCCGGAGACCCTCAGATCTGTCCCACTCCTGCCCAGGCCCCCACAGGCACCACCATTGAACCATGTAGAGCTGGCCATGCCCAGCAAGCAGGCCACACCCACTCCATCCACACTCACCCAGTAGGACGCACCCACCCTGGCCACACCCACCCGGCCCCCCGAGGGTAACCGCAATGCTGATGCGGCCCTCAATGAAATTGCGTTTGACACCCCTGACTTAAGGGAAGTTTCTAAAATGAGGCAAAACTCACTTAACAACTGTCTTGCTTTGCAACAGAAATTTGGTGCTCAGCTATGGTCATAGGTCAAGGACTATCTGTATTAGGAGCAGTATACTCCTAAGCAGTATGTCAAAATTAATTGCTGGGGAAGGTAAGAAAGAGCTGGTAGTTCAACTAATATTCAGCTTCTTGATTTCCTAGAGGTACGTGATGCATGAATCGAATACTGAAGTGAATGAGGCTGATCCAGGTGGGATTTTCTCTTTTTAATATTTTCTAATTCAGAAGAGCACTTAAGCAGAGACTTAACAGCAGCTGTATTCAAAAACTTCAGCGAATTCTTTCTATTTAGGGTTCATTCAAAAGGAAATGAACACACATATAAGAATGTGGGCTTAGATTATTGTCCTGAACAGTGTGGGGTACATCCTGTTTGAGCTGGAAATTCCATCTCTTCACCCAGCCACACATATTTTATAAATGAGTAAAGAAACAGATTTTATATTCCAGTTCTATGCTCTGACCTAAGAGCAAATCCCATTGGAACCAGTGGAATTTAGTTCCAAACGGATGAGTGTAAAGCTGCATTATAAATAACTTGTTATCAGATGCTTAAAACAATAAAGGGAACTATAAATTTCACTATCATTTATTTACAAGAGGACTGGAATTAATTTCAGCCATCATCATTATTATTCCAAAGCGATTTTTAAAAAGCCGCCGCTGAATTATAATGATGCCTCTCCCACTTGAATAAACGTGAAAATGAAATATGTGTTCTGGAGCAGGAATTCTTTCTAGAATTGGCAAGACTAAAACTCAAATTATGCTGACGGCAGAGAATGGTGCTTGGTTGGTGGCAGAAATGAAGAAAGACAGCTGCTGAGCTCCACTATGGTCTAAAGCTGCATCCAGCTGCTTTACAGATCAGCCAGTGACAGCAGCTTATGTCACTATTGCATTTTACATTATAAGTCAGGGGTGTCAAACTTGCAATGTCACATGACGTGTCGCGACGTATCACGACTCTTTTTCCATTGCCGGCAATGGGGTGGGCGCGGTTTCGGCATGATGCATCTGGCCTGTGGGCCGGCAGTTTGACACTTCTGTTATAAGTTGTCTGTATTCTGTGTTTTTTCCTCCTATGACACTACTGCATTTTAAACTGCAGGCTACCTGCATTCTCCACTCCTATTGCATCTCCTGTTGATTCCAACAAGAAACCTTCCTGTTTTACTTACTATCGAACCAGATTCCTCATTTGGAACAAGGAAACTGTATTTCTTCCTTTGTTTTTCCATACTCAAAGAAGAGTGAGTTCTTTGAATCTTTGGTACTTGGGTCTGATTCTTGACAATCTCATTTCATGGGGTTTTGTTGTTGTTGTTGTCCTAAAGCATGGGTGACAAACTCGATCATGTCACATGACGTATCGTGACTTTTTTGCCTTTGCGGAGTAGGGGTGGGTGACGCATCTGGCCCACGGGCCACCAGTTTGACTCCCCTGTCCTATTGTAACATACATGATTCTTTCATCATTCTAATTATTGCTTGTTTATTTTAAAAAGGGTGAGAAAAAGATAAATGCTTATACATTTTGATGGGAAGCCCTCAACAATCTGGGTCCTCATTTTACCGATCTCAGAAGGATGGAAGGCTGAGTCAACCTTGAGCTGGTGAGATTCAAACTCTTGGAGTGAGCAGGGAGTTAATCTGCAGTATTGCATTCTAACCACTACGCCACCAATTATGGTTAAATAATTATGGTGAGAAAGATTTGATAAAGTCGACCACAATGTGGGTTAGATGTGGTGGTTAGACAGCATCACCACCAGATGGATTCGTAGCTGGCTGACCAGCCATATTCAGCATGTGGTCCTCAATGGAACTGCATCTTCATGGAGGGAAGTGTGTAGTGGGGTGCCCCAGGGCTCTGTTCTGGGCCCAGTGCTCTTCAACATCATCAATGATTTGGATGAGGGGATAAATGGGGAACTCATCAAATTTGCAGATGACACCAAGCTGACAGGAATAGCCAAACACTCCAGAAGATAGGATAGAAGGATCTTGACAGACTTGGACATTGGGTGCTATCTAACAAAATGAAATTCAATGGTGAAAAAAGTAAGGTTCTACATTTAGGCAAGAAAAACCAAATGTACAGGTATAGTATAGGGGGTACCTTGCTCAATAGTAGTAACTGTGAGAAGGATCTTGGAGTCCTAGTGGACAATCACTTAAATATGAGCCAGCAGTGTGCTGCAGCTGCCAAAAAAGCCAACAAAGTGCTAGGCTGCATTAACAGAGGGTAGAATCAAGATCATATGAAGTGTTAATACTTTATAACACCTTGGTAAGGCCACACTTGGAATACTGCCTCCAGTTTTGGTCATCACGATGTAAAAAAGGATGTTGAGACTCTAGAAAGAGTACAGAGAAGAGCAACAAAGATGATCAGGGGACTGAAGGCTAAAACATATAATAGTTGCTGGATTTGGGTATGTCTAGTTTAATGAAGAGAAGGACGAGGGGTGACATGATAGCAGTGTTCCAATATCTCAGGGGTTGCCACAAAGAAGAGGGAGTCAAGTTATTCTCCAAAGCACCAGAAGGCAAGACAAGAAGCAATGGATGGAAACTAACCAAAGAGAGAAGCAACCTAGAACTAAGGAGAAAGTTCCTTACAGTTAGAACAATTAATCACTGGAACAACCTGCCTCCAGAAGTTGTGAATGCTCCAACACTGGAAGTTTTTAAGAAGAGACTGGACAGCCATTTGTCTGAAATGGTATAGGGTTTCCTGCCTGAGCAGGGGATTGGACTAGAAGACCTCCAAGGTCCCTTCCAACTTTACTATTATTATTATTATTATTATTATTATTATTATTATTATTATTATTATTATTATTATTATTATTGTTGTTGTTGTTGTTGTTGTTGTTGTTGTTGTTGTTGTTGTTATATATTGTAGAAACCCAACTGTTAAGGTTTATAAACAATGATTTATGTCTTCGCATGTTGCACGAAGCCAACTAACGGTAACTGTGGACCATTCCAACCCTGGATAACTGAAACATAGCACATGCGATGGGTGAAATAGACCAGATGAGAGGTCTAATCTAGTTGAATTGTACCATTTCCTAAAGATTTCATGTGCCAGATTTTTCTCTCTTTGCAGTTTCCCACAGCATGCTTTCTCTCAGTCCTATCGTTTTTCATGTGGCTGCTTCCCTTCCCCAGTTGTGCTCACAACATGAGTGCAAGTAAGATCCCTAGGAGGAATCAATGGGGCTTGCTCCCTACTAAATGGGTTTACATTCACAAGGAGAAGTTCAGAGATTAAATGTTAATTTGAACTTCTACACACTCTGTGTGCTTTTTTTTTCCCAGCTGGATCATTGTATGTCAGCAGTACCGCTAACCCCAAGGGTGAGGCAATAGTTGCCACTGTTGTCTCTTAAAAGGCCCTCAGATGCAGCAAGGAAAATCCTGCACAGAAGCGTGTCTGTATTGGCTAAAGAGACAGTTGTAGCATTCATTAGCCTGAAGCACCACAGAAAAAAAATCCCCCCCCTTTCACTCTCTTTTTTTAGCAGCCCTCGATTTTGTAGCATGTGTTTTCCACTTTGTGGCTCATTTTGGTCAATTCAGTGCGCTGCTCAAGCGGAATGAACTGAAACTTCTCAGTACTGTATGGTTTTTCTTTTTCGGATCCCACTCCTTGGGAGTTTTCAAGCCAAATGCAATTCAAGCCATTGGGGTGATGTCATTGGGTAAGTGCCTTGCCTGATTTTTTTTTTTTTTCTTAATTTGCACAGCACAAGAGTCAGATTTATTTATTTATTTTTGCACCAAAGTGATTCCTCCATTTCTGGAGTTGCTTATGTTTTTCATGTACCCCTTGCTTTAATGATTGCCTGAGTAATCTGTGGAAAATGTAAAATGGCTTATCAGATCATCATAAACTCCTTTTAATGTTTTGAAGAAATTTAGCCATTTAACTTCTGGTTAGGGCAAAAGGGGAACAAATTCCCACACACAAACCCTACTCTGGCTTCCTTCAGTCTGTTCTTCTGTTCTACTTTAATTCCTAAGAAGGCACTTGGGAATATGCTGCTGTCTTGTACTTTGGAGAGTTTTCTGTATAGCAAGAGGATAAAAAGGGGGGGAAATGCCACAACATGCAGGTTTTTGCGTCAATTTGAACACATTGGGAATTCGTTAGAGAATATATGTATATACCTATGCATGCCTGTATGTACTGTACAGTAGACCCACAGATACACACACACATGTATGTGTATGTGTTCTTGCTGCCAGCTCTTCTATCCTGTTTGGTTTCAAACACATAAATAGAAAGGACTGATGCATGAGAATGAAAGTTACAAGTGGCCATCAAGGAAAAAAGAAAGAATTGCAGCCCATTGTGGAAACTGTCGAGAGAAATAACATTGCAAAGATTCTTATTTATATCTTTCATTGAAATTGTTATGGCTGAGTCTTCCCCAGCTAGGTAGGACTACAACACTTATCATCCTCGTCAAGCAAGGCAAATGATCACCTATTTAGAGGGGGAAGGAGATTGAAGTTAATATTACCCCTCTCATTTATTTATTTATATATTTCATTCATTCATTCTATTTCTATAACCACCCAACTCAACCAAGTGACTGTGGGAAGCTTACAATTCTAAAATTATAAAACAATTAAACAGTTAAAAACAATAAAATAGTAAAAACATCCCCAAAATAAATACAAACAACAGCCAAGACGATTCTCATCTTCTAGAGCAGGGGTAGTCAACCTTGGCTCTTTTATGACTCGTGGACTTCAACTCCCAGAATTCCTGAGCCGAATTCTGGGAGTTGAAGTCCACGAGTCATAAAAAAGCCAAGGTTGACTACCCCTGTTCTAGAGGTTATTTTTTCCTGTGCATCTTCAGATTAGATCCATCCAGCTTTAGTCCTGCAAATATCATCCTAGATCTTAGGATAAACATACGGTCTACTTCATACTTAATATCCATCTGCAGTGAAATTTAACACCCCTGACTCAATAACTGTTGATACTAAAGACAACAAAGCAATCTGAAAAGCAGACATTGTAATACCGGGAGAAAGCAGAATAGAAGAGAAAGAGCTGGAGGGAATCACAAAATATAAACAGCTGCAAACCGAAGTAGAGCAGTTGTGATAAAAGGAAGCAAAGGTAGTACCAAAAGTAATGCAGTGCAATCCGCAAAAATCTGGAACACCATTGGCATTGACAATTGCAAAAGGCAGTTTTACTTGGAACAGCTTACATCTGTCCATGATACATTTAATATTAAACACCAACATCTGCCTCTCCCAGGTCCTTAGGAAAGTCTCGATAGGCAGACAAAAATGCCAAATCCAGTCTAGTTTAATGAAGAGAAGGACGAGGGGGGACATGATAGCAGTATTCCAATATCTCAGGGGCTGCCACAAAGAAGAGGGAGTCAAGCTATTTTCCAAAGTGCCTGAAGGCAGGACAAGAAGCAACGGATGGAAACTAATCAAGGAGAGAAGCAACCTAGAACTAAGGAGAAATTTCCTGACAGTTAGAACAATTAACCAGAGGAACAACCTGCCCCCAGAAGCGGTGAATGCTCCAACACTGGAAGTTTTTAAGAGGAGACTGGACAGCCATTTGTCCGAAATGATATAGGGTTTCCTGCCTGAGCAGGGGGTTGGACTAGATGACCTTCAAGGTCCCTTCCAACTTTATTACTATTATTATTATTATTATTATTATTATTATTATTATTATTATTATTATTATTATTAATATTAATGTCAGGCTGGCTGTGTAGCCAACCATAACAATGGTAAACAGTACGATCTTCAGCTATAATGATCTTCAGAAAGACTTGCTATAATTAGTTAGTTTTAAAAGGCATCATTGCAAATCATATGGAGCCAAATACAAAAGATAGGCTGACCTCCTTGTTCATCACGCACCAGTTCACCCGAAACTATAATTCTTCCCGACAAACTGGCAAAAAAACTTCAGCCATAATGAGCTGAAGCTTACAAGCTCACGACAATTAGAAAAAATAAATAAATAATAGCTTTAGTGGGAGCAGGGGAAATGCAAATGATCAGCAAACTACACATCAAATCTTTTTAAAATGCTATTGAGATATAATATTGACCAGAGCTTTAAAATAAAGTAAAGCTTCCATGGGAATGTAAGTAGTGACTTTATAAGACATATAGCTATGAGCCTGTCCCAGCTGGTTTCTTCCATAGCTGAGACCTGTCAATGGACTCAATAGCAGAGATAAGCTCAATAAAAGCAACATAGAGTTGTTTTATAGGCCCATTGGCATATTTTGAATAAGGCCCTTACTGTGTTGTAACCTTTTTATATCTAACTAGCTGTACCCGACCGCGCGTTGCTGTGGCTCAGTCCGGTAAAAGCGTGTGTTGCTTTTACGTCCAACAGATGGCGCTGTTTTTCAAAAAAAGCATGTTTTTACCTGTCACAGGTGTGACATCTATATAATATAGGTATATAAAAACGCGCGTATTCAAATGCAACGTTGTGTCAAAATTTCAAAGCACTTTCGGAGATTTAAGATTTTGATCAAACGAACATTTACATTTTTGTTTATATAGATACACATTCTGATACTCTTGAGTTCTGACTCTCCTGCTGTCAAAACGTTGAGTGGCCCTGAGAACCAACAGGTGGAGACTGGAGTAGGTAGATCCCGCAGCAACCTTAGGGGAGAAAAAGAACAGGCTAGGTCAGGGGTGGGCAACCTCGGCTCTTTTATGACTCATGGACTTCAACTCCCAGAATTCCTGAGTCATAAAAAAGTCCATGAGTCATAAAAGAGCTGAGGTTGCCTACCCATGGGCTAGGTCTTCATTCTTATTCTTATATCTATGTAATATAGTTCAGACAGGCTGGAGATGCTGGGGGGAAAAAAACATATTAAAATTATAGCATTGTGATTGTAACGCTACACTGGTCAAAGGAAAGGAAATGGATTCTTCCTATATTCCTAACTTCCATTGTACATCCATAGAAATAGTTCTTTTGTAGGAAAAAGAACGGCTGGTTGAGATTCACGGCAACACAAAAATAGCATCCATTGAAACTTTGTAGCCTATGTTGCAACTGACGGATTGAAAACAAAAATGTAGGGAAGTGCAATTTTGCAGTACTATGTATAGTGGGTAGAAAGCAAGGGGAGGACATACATCCTGGGCAGAAATAGAAGGGGGACCCAGTGGGAGATATAAGGTTTGAAGGGAGTTTTGACTTCTAGAGCAGGGGTGTCAAACTTCCGGCCCGCGGGCTGGATGCGTCATCCAGAAGTCGCGCCCACTCCATTGCCGGCAATGGCAAAACCGGCCCGATACGTTGTGCGGCGTCACGTGACATCGCGAGTTTGACATGTCTATTCTAGAGGAAAAGACAGGAAAGACATGACTTAATGACCCATTGTTATATGAACCACCAGATTATGGATGGAGCCATGGTGGTGCAGTGGTTAGAATGCAGTATTGCAGGCTGACTCTGCCCACAGCCAGGAGTTTGATCCTGACGGGGTTCAAGGCTGACTCGGCCTTTCATCCTTCCGAAGTTGGTAAAATAAGGACCCAAATTGTTGGGGGAAATTTGCTAACATTTGTAAATCCCCTGCCCATTAAAAAAAAACACAGAGAACATAGCCCAAAAGCTGAAGACAAATTGGCTGCATATGGAAGCAACCAGCCACTGGAGTGGAGGAAATACCCTACGCACTGCAACCTATCAGTGCTGGGCTGCTATTAGAATGAAACAAAAGGCAGAAGTCCATCTGCTCTGAAGGGCTCTAGTTGAAAAAGAGCCATTTTTGAATCAAAGCTGGAAAATGCATGCACTCAAAAAGGCACGGATGGCTTATATTGGTGATGGGCCAAGTAGAAAGTCTGGTTTCCCCTGAATGAGTGCCAATATGACTTCAGGTCAAATGGAGAGTAGATTCCAAGTATTGTACATGAAGGGAAAGTCAAAGAAGTGAATGCATCCAGGATAAAAGCTGAATTTGTTTCGCTTAAGTTTAATTAAAATGAAGCAAAATTAAGTAAACATCCTTATGTAATTTACTACCCTTATATTTAATAATCTGTCCAATTAAACATTACAATTTGACAACAACTTGGACCAAATCTGGTCTGCAAATATACATATGACCAAGAGATGGCAAAAGAGAGTTCAAATCTTCTTTATCTCTTTCCTGCCATCTAGTGGTCATTCCATATTTTAACCCAGACCTGATAGCTCTAGTGGCGACTGTTGGAGAAACACTGTGGAATACTGTACACTCTTTTTGGGGTGTGGACCAGGGCTTTTTATGTCATAGAATGCCCAGAACGGAGTTCCGGCACCTTTTTTGGATGGAACCTTGTAGGGTAGGCAAGAAGGGTTGTGTGACATGTGTGAGTTCCAGCACCTTTTTTTTTTTTTTTTTTTACAAAAAAAGCACTGGGGTGGACTATGTGCAATTTAAGGACCTCTGTGCATCTTTGTCATATGATATGTCAGGCAGAGGAATGTAAGAAAGACAAGCACAAAAAAAGACTTCTTAAATAAAGTTTAAATATTTAATATCTCTTTTTTAAAAAGGCACACAGAATAGTTATTATCATACTTACAAACTTAAATTACACCTGTTTTTACCATTTCTTGAAAATATATACGGTATTTAGCGAGAACAATTTCTGTAAAAAGGTTATATGTGGTCCTTCAGCTGTTGTTAACAGTAAGTCCCATCGGCCTTTAGTTGACTGAGAAGTTCCTTTACATCTTAAAATTCACATGTAGTTAAATGTCTTTTTAACTTTCTTCAGCCTTTCACAGTACTCTTTGTACTGGAAAACATTGGCGGCTCATTTAAATCATGTGGTTCTGGAAACATTTTTTAGTATCTCTGGGTTAGATCATCATAATGCCTTTGCTGGCTGATGTCCCAAGGCTGTTTGTCCAATGTATCGCTATCAGAAAGGCAGCGATACATTTTCTTTTTAAAAAAGAAAAGTATAAAGTGATATAATTGCCCTGTAAATAATACATTTTTAATATAGCAAACATTTCACAGTTAACTGCAGATATTACTTAACGATGCTTTCCACTGCTTGTGAGTGCATTTTTTCTTGTGCAACACAGTTAAACTAGTTTATGGGTGGATTTGATCAACTAGATCTGCAACATCAGTGTACAGATTCATGTGGTGCTAATGATGCAGTTTTAATTTTAATTTAAGACAGATGGTGGAGGAAAAAACTTGTTGCGTTAAGTATATAATTAGCCACTTGTTCCATCAGCATGTTGGATTATGTGCCTATTTCTCAATGAACCTCAGCTAACAGGGTTTGGGAGCTTATTGTTCTGGAGGATGAGTGAAAGAAGAAAAACCAATCTGGAAGGCAAGTTGCTTTGTCTGCTCTAAAGCCTCAGTTCCCATTTCAGGTGTACCTGATAAACAGGTAAAGATGAGACTGTTGAGGTCCCA
Source organism: Protobothrops mucrosquamatus (assembly GCF_001527695.2). Classification (NCBI taxonomy): domain Eukaryota; kingdom Metazoa; phylum Chordata; class Lepidosauria; order Squamata; family Viperidae; genus Protobothrops; species Protobothrops mucrosquamatus. The sequence goes on along the minus strand of NW_015388326.1, from coordinate 317,523 downwards.
AGCAAAAACACAACCATGCTGGCTAGGGAATTCTGGGACTTGAAGTCCACATGTCTTAATATTGCCAAGGTTGGACACCTGTGCTATAGGTGAGGTCTGAGGTGACATACCATCTCTAGCAAGCTCCTAATACAAAGCTGGAGTCTTTTATTAAACTTTCTGATCTCAGGCTATGTGGGAACTTTGCAAAGAGATATTGTCTCTTCAGAGAATGATATGGCGGTTACATAAATATTGCTTAGATTTCACTGATAGAAAACCACAGTAAGCTTTTGCTTAGAACCTAGAAACTTGCCCAAATAGTATGGTCTGAGTTTACATAGTATTTTAATTGTAGCTTGTTCAATTAAACTAAGTAGGTTCTGTGAATCCAACCAGTGTGAATTAAACTGGCTTGATTTAGTATGAACCCAACTAAGGAAGTTTTAAAACCATATATTATGGCAGGGGTGTCAAACTCGCAACGTCATGTGACGTGTCATGACGTATTGTGACTTTTTTGCCATTGCCAGCAATGGGGTGGGCGCAGTTTTGCTATGATGCATCCAGCCTGTGGGCCGGCGATGTGACACCTGTATTATGGTATAACAGTGCAGCCTAATCAACAAACTATGGCTAAACAATCATATTTGTGCAACAAGGATATAAGAATATGAGACATAGGATATGGCTTATAAACTACACTAGTAGGGTATACATCCTGTACGTACGATACCCACATTAAATAAACCACATGATGGCTTAGTGTGGCATGAAACCCTAATCATTCCTAATGTGGATTATTCAGTTTTGATTGTGTGCTTGTAGATTCAATCCATTGTAGTTTATTTAAACTATAGTTTAGGACAATGTGAACCCAATTTAAAACTCATGAGAAGACCAAGGGGGATAAGCCCCATCTTGCCAAAATTACACTTGTGGCCCTGCCTGGCCCTACCCTGATACAAAACAGTTTTCTTTGATTTTAATTTTTTACAGCAATTTTGTTTTATAGATTTGGTAGATTCTTATTCCTGGAAACTTCTCATGAAAGCGATATCTGCCAAAATTCCCTCTGCTGTGGGGGCTTTGAAGGGTTTGCAACTTTGGAGATAGTTCCTTTTCTGGCAGTTGTCTCATTTGTTATTGTGCCTGCCAAGTACAATTGGGAAGCATAACAAGAGAGAGGTAAGTCGTCAAGAGTCACCTGTAAGACTAACATACTGATTATGGATGAATCATATTGGCTGAAATGTGCTGAGCTGAATTTTCTGTCTTTTTGACAGGCCCCATGATCTCAAAGCCATACATTAGCAGGGAATATATTTTAGAGATTCAGCATCTTAGCAATTTTGATGTGTTATAAGTAGGCCTTGAGGGGCTGTATTTTTAATTGCTTTAATAGCTTGTTATTGAATTTATAAAGCGTTGACTAGATTCATAAATAGGCTAGTGTGAAATGTATATGAGAGACTGGAGAACTTTTGACCCATTAACTTTGAAACACCTTTGAAATTAGTCAATTTAAGACTGTTGTTAGGCAGAACATGGCCAGCAGATGGTGCTCTGTGTTTAATCATAGACAGGCAGAACTTTGGAGCAGAATTTCCAAGTTAGACAAAAAGCATCAGTTAGTCTTATTCATCCATAAGGAAATACAATATTAAAAAAATTCTGTTGACAATAAAATAAGTTGAGAAAAATAAACATTATGTCATGAAGGCAATACAATAACCCAAGCAAGGCATCATAAAAAATGAAGAAACTATTATCGGACTGATACATTGCACTAAGCCACAATTTATTTAAACATGGTCTTTTGAATAAACAACCATTGACTCTTATGAATAAACTAGACCAAACTAAACAAACCACATTAGGGCACAGTCTGTTGGCTGAATCCAATCTATATCTGTGTCTCACTTTCTGTTCTCATTTGGCCATGCTGCCTGAATGATGGCTTAATATATGTAGTATTAATTAATCTATATAAATAAAAATGTAAATGTTCGTTTGTTCAAAATCTTAAATCTCCGAAAGTTCTTCACCAATTGCTTTGAAATTTTGACACAACGTTGCATTCGAATACGTGCGTGTTTTTATATACCTACTATTATACAGATGTCACACCTGTGACAGGTAAAAACTCGTTTCTTTCTTTTCCATTTAACCAGACTGAGTCACAGCAACGCGTGGCCGGGTACAGCTAGTATGTAATATATTAACAGGAGATTGAAGACTCTTAGGGAGCACAGCTTTTAAACAGTCAGGGTTGCTAGAGTTAACTTGAGCTAGACATTTCTTCCCCCCTCCCCATTCAGTCAGAACTGAGGAAGCTTGTTCAAGAAAAAAACAAATAGTCCAAGTGGCTCTTGAAAAAGTACCTTTGGGACAGTTATGACCTGGATGACTGAGGACCTCTATAGACACTGAGCTAGAAACTGGATATAGTGGCTATTCTACCTTCAGGATCTAGCTCAGCAGCAAAGCATCTAGAATAGAATAGAATAGAATAGAATAGAATAGAATAGAATAGAATAGAATAGAATAGAATGGAATGGAATGGAATAGAATAGGAGCTGGAAGGGACCTTGGAGGTCTTCTAGTCCAGCCCCCTGCTCAAGCAGGAGAACCTATCTGAGTAGAAGAGCCCATGTTCTAACCTTTCCCTTGAGGAAAATGGAAAAATCCTGCCTGAAACCCTGGGACTGACAGTATTAGGCTAAATAATCCAATGATTGGAAGCACGGAATGGATTTAAACATTGTGCTTCTCCCTGGTTCATTTAATTAACCACAATGACACAACGTGTCAGTGCAGCTCTTGTGGCTTAACCAACAAACCATGATTAAACATATCGTAGCATGGAATAGCATGTGAACCAAGCTAAAGTTAAGTCTGGTTTGTGCAACAAGGATCTAGAAACACAGGAGCCATGAGCCATGATTTAGCTCTGTGCTGAATGTTAAATTAAACCATGTTATGGATCAGTGTGATGTAACAACCTAATCATACAGAGGAAGGTGGGCTTACTTCTCAGGCAGCAACATTACATTTGATATTTATTAAGCCTTTGCTAGTATTTATGGCTTTGATCAAAGATTAACCTGCTGCTATTTTGTCAACATGATTTTTGGAAATACTATTCCTTAGTAAACTTACGTTTTTATGTTCCTCGCCATCCCCACAGGTTTTTTTTTTATAGTAATCAGCCACTTTTTCCCTTTAAACTGTGCTTGAAAGAAAAAAATTAAGTTATACTTTACTCATTTTTTGGCTAAAAATAGAGTGGGTAACTTTCTCCCTTTGAAAATGGGAATGTGGTTCAAAATAAAATTCTTCCATCATTAAGACTTGTTCCTAGGTGATCTTTATGCTTATAATGCTTTGAATAGGATGGCCAGCATTATGAAGAAATTTGGGTCTCTGCGCTTTAGCTAAAAATAATGGCCTGACTTTTGGTTTTCAAATAATAATAGTCATAATAACTTATTCTTAAGATGACTGGAAAAACACCTTTGGCACATAATGGCAAACCAAGGCACAACTTTTCTAAGAACAAACTTAGAAGGACACAAATTGTCCTTCCTTCAGTAGCAGAGATTGGTGAAAAATACAGGTGATCCTCGACTTACAACAGTTCATTTACTGATGAAAGTTACAACGGCACTGAAAAAAGGGACCAATGACCATTTTTCACACTTATGACCGTTGCAGCATCCCCGTGGACACTTGATTTCCATTCAGACGCTTGACAACTGGTTCATAGTTATGAAGGGTTGCAGGGTCCCGGGAGGTCACGTGATCACCTTTTTGCAACCTTCTGACAAGCAAAGTCAACGGGGAAGCCCGATTCACTTCACAACCGTGTTACTAATTTAACACCTGCAATGATTCACTTAACAAATGTGGCAAAAGAAGTTGTAAAATGGGGCAAAACTCACTCAACCAATGTCTCACTTAGCAACATAAATTCTGGACTCAGTTGTGGACGTAAGTTGAGGACTACCTGTAGTTCCTTCCGGAGCACAGAAAAACTCATTGCATATACCTACAACCAACATCGCCTCTTCTTTCAGAAAGGGAGACAGAGTCTATTCTATTCTGTTTTACAGAGCTAAAAATAACAAAGATTTGGAGAGCATCTTACAAGGTTCATTTTCCATCAGAAATGCATGTCCGTCTGCTTTACAAAATGGCAGAATGGGTAGCCAGTAGACATTCCACAAACAGCCTATATAAAGTCCACCAGAAATACAAATGGTGTCTTGCCATCAGCTTAGAAACTGCTACCTCATCTGTGAGTTGAGGACAATTGTCTTTTATTTGTTTGCACAGGTAGTCTTCAACTTACAGTCCCAGTTGGGACCAGAACTTTGCTTGCTAAGCAAGTTGGTTGTTAAGTGAGTCAAGCTTGATTTTACGGCCTCTTTTGCCACAGTTATTAAGTGAGTTCTCCTGCAGTTGTTACAGTGAGTTGTGTAGTCAGTCTGGCTTCCCCCATTAATTTTGCTTGTTGTGAAGCCAGCTAGGACACTTGCACATGATGATCACATCACCCCAGGGCCCTGCAACCTGCAACAAATACAAGCTGGTTGCCAAGAGCCTGACTTTTGCTCACACGACCAACTTCGGATGCTGCAACGGTTATTAAGTATGAGGACCAGTTGTAACTCACATTTTTTCTGTGCTGTTGTAACTCTGAATGGTCACTAAATGAATGGCTCTAAGTCGAGGACTGCCTGTATGTTTGTTGGATTTACATCTCCAATTTTATCACAACCTTGTAAAATGGATTAAACTGAGGGAGTGTGACTGGTTTAAGATCACCCAATGTGCAGGAACGCAGACCTGGTCTTGGGAATGCAATAAGGGAACCGTTGTGGGGTGGGGTGACTTTCAAAAAACATCATTCAGCTTAAGAAAAGAAACAGTGTGAAAAATAAAGTCACCCCAAGTTGATATGGGAGGGATATAAAATGGGACAGAAAGAAGCTCTGCTAGGTTTTCACAGAATCTGCTGTTTCCCCTTGCAACAAAAGAACATTATTGGCTCACTGTGTGTCCATTTCTTCTTGACTGAGCCCACCTAGAAACCAGTGAGTTTTCAATAGGATTATCCCTTCTGGGTTTCAAAGATCTGATGATAGATGGCATCAAGGTTCTCTAGTGGTCCTTTGGACTTTTTGCAGTCCCATCTGGAACTTCTGCTTTCCACAAATGAGAGTGTCCTTGGTCAAACTCTACCACCTTTTATCTACAATAATAATAATAATAATAAAGTTGGAAGGGACCTTGGGGGTCTTCTAGTCCAACCCCCTGCTCAGGCAGGAAACCCTATACCATTTCAGACAAATGGCCGTCCAGTCTCTTTTTAAAAACTTCCAGTGTTGGAGTGCCCACAGCTTCTGGAGGCAGGTTGTTCCACTGGTTAATTGTTCTAACTGTCAAGAAGTTTCTCCTTAGTTCTAGGTTGCTTCTCTCCTTGATTGGTTTCCATCCATTGCTTCTTGTCCTGCCTTCAGGCGCCTTGGAGAATAGCTTGACTCCCTCTTCTTTGTGGCACCCCCTGAGATATTGGAATACTGCTTTCATGTCCCTCTCGTCCTTCTCTTCATTAAACTAGACATACCCAATTCCAGCAACCGTTCCTTCTATGCTTTAGCCTCCAGTCCCCTAATCATCTTTGTTGCTCTTCTCTGTACTCTTTCTATAGTCTCAACAATAAAATAATAAAAATTGTATTGTTTTTATTGGCTTGTTGTTCTCCGACAGTAAACTTCCTTGAGCCTTGAGTGGAACCAGGCAATCTATAAATAATTGTATAAATAAATAAATAAAACCACCACACTGGATTTCTTTAAGAGCCTAGGTTTCTGTTGGAAGATGTTTATTGCCTAAAGCAACTTCTGTCAAAATGGCTTAAACAAGATCTTTCTTCAACACAAATATCTTCCTCCAGACTGTCTCAGAAAGTTTCCTTACTTGTAGATTGTGTGCCTGGATCTACTTTAGATACATCTAACAGTTCTGTTCTCAGAGCTAATCTTAGTGTAAAATGTCCGATGCCTTATGTATGGACAGTCTGTACCTATGGTTTGAATTCATGTATCATCCTATGCTATAATGTATATAGGTATTGTATGAGATGTCTGCTACCGTGGTTTAAAAACCATGGTTTATTACTTGGTGTTATGTGCAAAATGAGGGCACTGTGGCTTATTTAAAAAAAACTTTGTCTGGTGCAATTTGTGACTCTTATTTTATGCTGCGTGTACAAGATTGCAAAACCTCATAAGGAAGCAGGATTTGTGACTCGCAATGTGGATAATATATACGCCCACTTTGGTATTCAACTCACCCACCCTAAGGCAAGCTCTGCTTATAAAAGGAAACTTCAGTATGGAATATTTTAGCTGTTGAGGCTAGACAGTGATATTTCAGTCTCTTGCACGAGCATCTTCTGGTTTCCTCTTGAGCAGTGAGGACATGTAGGCATGCATGAAATGCTGCAAATAATTCTACTTCGCTATAAATAAACATAAAATTGGAGAGCTAGGGGGATGAAGACACTTTTGGAATTTTGAGAGCCTGTGGTATGCCACACTCCCCAAATCAGCATGTCACACTTGTTATCAAACACTCCTTTAGCAACAGGTGAATTAACACTCTGCCAGCCGATGAACCTTAGCCAGCCCAAAGGTATGCTTTCAACTGTATTACAGGCATTGCTTTCCAGCACGGCAACTTACTCCTTCCTTTTTTTAATTAAAAAGAACTTTTTAAAAAAACAAAAATCAGGGATCCTGGTGGGCACCATGGGGGGGTATGTAGGATACATTGATTCCTGGGGATTCCGATGTTTATTCCTGGGATAGAGATGTTGCTTTTTGAGATCAAAGTTCCTGGAATGAAGCTTTTGCTACCACCTTAGACCTACTGGAACGGTCACTTGGCCATCTATATGGCCCATCCAAGAAAGAAGGGGAATGTTCAAACGTTTCTCCTGACGTGGTACCTTTCAAAGTGCCTGCTCTACTGTCTACTTACTTGTGGTTCTGTTTTGATCCTCTGGCAAAGATCCAAGACTGCCTTGGATCTTAATTTGGGAAAGATTAATCTTTTCCCAGCAAAGTATTACAATTGAGCATATTATTTCTAGAAGTTTTATTCTACTAAAATAAAGAACAGTTTGATGACTCACCGTTACTCTCTTCCTATGGGCATCTATCTAGCCCCCTCTCTGCAAATCTTCTAATAAGCTTCCCAGTTTGGAATTTCTGACCCTCCAGATGTTGCTTAGTTGCAGAATCCAGCATGCTTCATCATTGGCTATGCTTGCTGGGGCTGTTGGGAATTGTAATTCTCCAGGATCCGAAAGTCCACAAGCTTCTCACTCAAAGATAGAAGACTAAAATAAAATGTAGACAGGCAAATGATCTCTTTGGTGGAACTTACTTTTCCATCTTGATGATTTAAATCTGTTCTGTTTGCTTACTCTTACTCTGTATCATTTTCTAAGTTTACTTACTTATTTATTTAAATTATTCCAGGCAGCTTATAACTAAAAAGCAACTTATTAAAAGAACATACTAGAGACCAGTGGAGCAAAAAAACAACAACAAACTGAACCAAAAAGAAAACTTCACAATCATCCTGTCCTTAAGTTCTTCTATTTGGGACTTAAGACTATATATTTTTTTTATACAAAGCCAATGGTTGAGTTCACATATTGTATACACATGAACATAGAACAAATGACCCAATGTGATTTATGTGATTTTGGCTTTGCTTTTTGCATAAATTCGTATTTTATGGTTGAATCCAGCCAACTGTGGCCTATTCATCAAACCATGGTTAAAAACCTATGTTCTAACCAGTCCTATATATGATAGCTGACAGTATCGACATGAAATATTGTAAAAAAAGGTCTTTATAACACTATCAATGCTACTTGTTTTTATTTATCTGGAAACTCAAGATACAGAGAAGCAAATGTAGATTTGCAAATATTATTCCTCGCTTTCTGAACTCAGCACTTTGCTCTCTAGCATACACACATGCCCACATCTAATCACCTATTAGCTGGCCAGGTGTTTAAATTCCAGAAGATTTATAGCAGGAAATTCACATTGCATGACACCTTCTCAATATGGAATGACTCAAAAATGCTTTTATAATTTCTGACAAGATTTGGCTAGTCCCACCTTGTTACTTTTCTCATGTCTCTTGGTATTTTTCCACCTGAGTACAATATCTCTTGTTTTGAGAATCATGTCATGTTTTGAGAATAGTTCCTTGTCAAATCTTCTTAGAAGCGCTCATGCAGGAATTTTTCATATGTTGCATAAACTAAAATCTCTAAAACAAACTCTCCTGCCTCTGCCCGTTCCATCTTGCATAGATGTCCATTCATAGCTTTGTAGAACTACATGGCACACAGAATGTGTGTTATTCACCACCAGACAATTACATATTAGTAAATACAACGCATGGGGAAAAAATATGCTGGTACTGCTTCCCTTTCCTACTGTGGAAAGGTGAGATACAGTTTAGGTAAAATTAGCTAATGTTTTGTAATGGTTTTCGATAAACTTCAACATGGGTTGAATTCTACTAGTTCCACGTACTGTCTTTTAAACTATTCAATCTCCAATATTTCATAAATGCATGTTGTAAAAAGGAAGGAGAAGAGAAGCAAAAGGAACGAATCAGCCATTTGTTAATTCTTGCATGTATAATCCAGCACATAGTAGGAGTGGCATAGTGCTACATTCCACCTACCGCATAGACGGAGAGAGAGAGAGAGAGAGAGAGAGAGAGAGAGAGAGAGAGAGAGAGAGAGAGAGAGAGAGATGACTTTATTCTCTTAAGGTTAACATTAATTGCTGGAGTCTTGGCAACTGCTCAACAACAAACAAATAAACAAACCCCTGATGACTCACTTATTAAAACCGAGCAGTAATAAATGTCAGAGTATAGTTCCTAAAATTTTTCTTTTACAAATCTCATCTATATTACTTGAGGAACCTACTAAGCTTTTATCTTTCTAGGCGTTTAATTATTATTGCATATCTTTTCTAACTGCTCTCTCTCTGAGCATACATCTATTTTAGGATTACACTTTATCATCAGTCGAGAAAACACATACAAATGGTTTCATTTTGCAAAGTATTACTCACAGATGCTTGATGGTAGACTATGAGAGAGTGCATCAACACTTCTAGTTAAATTATATTCCTGGTAACATTTTAAATAATTATATGGCAATAGCCATGTAATCACTAATTAATAATACATAGAATGTTTTCTATAGCCTGCTTCAATTCGTTGGACCAAATGTGTTGTTTGTGATAGAACAGAAGACAAATCCCTGGGTTTTGCATGATACTAAACCTTGATGCAATTAATTTGATTGCGCTTAACACACTGAATGTATTCACTTACTATGCTTTATAAATTATAGTTTATGGCAGGGGTAGATAGGTTATGAAATCTAGTCTGCATTTCATCATCAAAGTCTATTTGTAGTTTTTTTTCTCTCCCATCAGTGGAGACATCTCTGCCATTAGTTTGACTGAGGCAGCAGGTTTTGGGTGGCATGAAAGAGTAGCTTGACTAGTTAATTTATTATCCTATCATTACATTCCCCCATCCCCAAGCTAGACATTCTGACTTTGATGCATAAATTTAAGCCTGCTTATCCCTTCCCAGACCATAATAACTTCCAGGCACCAGGGCAAGGCCTTCAGAGCATCACTGCTCTGTCTGCATTGGAGATGTCAAACTGAGTATCAGCAGAATGTTAAGGATACCTGCCTATGTTGGCAGATGACCTCACCCCTTGGCTTTATGTAAAGGTTACACAAGAAAATATTGAACAATATGACACCCCACAATGGAGGGCCATATAGCTTGATCTTCCCCCAACATAGTGCCTTTGACCCAATCCTTGCGGGTAATCCAGAAGGATTCCATGATCAATAATACTGAAGGCCAGGAAAAGATTAAGTAGAATCATGAGGATTGTGCTTCCCTGCTATAGGTCATGCATAACAAAGATCAATGTGAACTCAGTTCATTTTTAATCTCTCGGTAGTTTTGTATTGTCCCCATGGGCAGCTGAAGCTTAGACTGATGTGTTATATGAGGTTATTTACAAATCCACACAAGAATTGTCTCAGTTTGGCAACATTCTTATCTGGCATGGAAAGACCGCATTGATCAATTAGGTACAATGAAGATGACTTCTAACCTACAGCTCTCACCCAGATCTGCAAGAAATATGTAACCATGCCAAGCAAATCCTAGTAAGAAATCTTGTTCATATGGTAAATATTAACTCAGCAATGCTGTATCTGTGGGATACACAACATTTTTTGGGCCAAAGGCCTTTCAACTGTATATCAAGGGCCATATTCCCAAAAGAATGCAGGAACAAAAGTGAATTCTTTTTCCCCGTCATGTATATGCATACATTCGAACTAGACTGTGATGTTTCTCTGTGTCGTATATGTGTGTGTATGTGGGGATATGCACAGTGGTATTCTTTTGAGAGCTGAATGCAATGAAATTTCATGTTAATTGTTAATAAAATCCAACAGTTAAAATATTGACTACCTGATGCTGAGATGAGGTGTGAGAGTATGGGGAAATGTTAAAATAAAAACAAACAAGATCTGAGGAAAGGATTCCTGTTGTTGGAATCCAGCGAAACTCTAAAGATCCAGCAGCTATCCAAGTAGGGTGAATGTTTTAAAAATTTTTGGAACTTCTCAGCCAAAACTCAGAAGAGCAGGAAATAGCAGGACTAGTTTGATCAAGAATTTGCTGCTTTACTTTATCAGAGCCCCTACTAGTGAAGCTAAAGCTTAAATGTTATACTGGAAACACAATACGACAGTCTTTTGAAAAGACCCTCATATTGGTAAAAAAAAAAATTGAAGGCAATAGAAGATGCAAAAGATGATCAGACTTTTGTACCAATGTCCCTAGCACAGGTTTATGAAAACACAAAAGAACAGTGACAATTATACAATCTGGTTGAATTGTTCTCCATCAGATCACAAAGAGTCTGAAGCAACTGAATGAAGTAAACAAGAACCAAATAAGCCAATTTTAGATGTGGCATGGAACCAAGACCCTGTGACATATTTAACAATCCTTGATTGAAGCTAACCATGGCTTATCCTGATGTGTAAGCCTAACTTGCTGGGGTGATGAGTATGGGTAGAATATTAGGGTTTTCTACAGATGTTTCCCTCCACTACAAGAGTTGGCTGCTTAGAGGCATCAAAATGCCTTGTAAAATGATATCGTACCATGGGGAGAGTGTGGGGTAGAAACAGCCAGGAAAACTGCTTGAGAAAGAAACACAGAAGCAGCTCTACTGTATCATCACTTCCACTACCTGCCTGAAAATTAATCAATTTTATCCTACCTCTGAAAGATATATTTTTTAAAAAATTGTCATTGACCCCCATTTTCCAATTTTCATTTTAAAAAATTTCCTTAAGAGATATTTAACTGACATCAGCTGCTCTTCCATAGTTATGGTGGATGGAAAAGAGGAAACCACCATCTCAGACATTGGGTCAACTTTGGTCCAGATTCCAAGATTTTCCTCTACTGAAGAACATTTTTGTATTCTGTTGTTAGGCAACATCAAGCAACATGCTGCACTGATACATGAGTATCATCAAGTCAGGAAAGGAAAATGTTGAACCCCTAAGTCAGGGGTAGGCAACCTTGACTCTCTTATGACTTGTGGACTTCAACTCCCAGAATTCCTGAGCCAGCCAAGCTGGCTCAGGAATTCTGGGAGTTGAAGTCCACAAGTCATAAAAGAACCAAGGTTGCCTACCCCTGCCCTAAGTAGATCCATAAAACAGCTTTTGATCAGAACAGCTGATTGGCTTGAGATTCCCATCAAAGTTATGTGAGGTGGAAATATGCTTTATTCCTCCTGAAGAGTTTCTTGCCAGGAACAGATCTGCTGTGGACACAAGGCTGCGTGTTCTCAATACTGTTTTCGTCACTAAAATATATTTCCGGGAAAATGCCTGTGCTCACAGAGAGGGAAACACTGCTAATGCATTCATTAAATAACCGAAGGGCAGGATTGGCATGGATTATGGTTTCACAGCTGTTACTTATTGCATTAAGATTATTTGCTTTATTCCTCATTTCCGGTTTTAGCAATGTACATCATCAATTATCTAAAATTCACCAGTCATTTCAGCAGCCAATTTTCTAAAATGGCTGCCCCTGTCAAAAAAATAAATAAAAATCCCTTTGGAGGAGAAAAGGCCTTTGACCCTAATGTTGAACATTGATTCGTTATGTAACCAATTCTTGTGAAATCAGTTGGCAGTTAAATTAATCCACTTGTTTGTTTAATGGATATTCTCTGTTTCCTCAAAAAAGTTCAAGAAAAAACACATAATCTTTCAGCTATGTCTTACTAACCCTGCATCACCTTGCGAGAGCTTCCTGAGGTGAGAGTTTTTAAGTCTGGATTCTACCAGCCCTAATACAACAATTTAAACTATTTTATTGTGGTAATGATTAGAATGAGAAAACCAAAGGCACTTGGCATCTTCTCCTAAAATTGTTGCCTGCCAAAAGCTATTCTAAAAATGTTTTCTTATATTTTTAACAACTTGCGAGACAAAGCTGGAAATGAAATAAATGCTTTGATTGGGAATTGCCAGATCAACCTGGTGGTATCCAGAAGAGTTGGGGTCTAACAAGCTTTGATTAGAGGATTGATGAAATCACTAACAATGGGTATAAAACCTTAAACATATTGATAAGTAAAATATCTTTTGATGATTTCAGGGACCTGCAGCTATTCGCTCTCTTCTGGATCTTGTGGAATGAGGGAGAGGTGATCCCTCAGATAACCCAATCTCATGCCATGTAGAGCTTTAAAGGTTAAAACTAGTCCTTTGAATTGGATCCAGAAACAGACTGGTAACCAATGCAGCTCACAGAGTAGAGGTGTAACATGGGTTCTTCTAGAAACAAATTCATATGCTGCATTCTGCACCAGCTGTAGCTTTCAGATACTCTTTTAAGCCAGCACCAAGTAGACCATAATTTAAATAAATGGAAATTACTTCTGAGTAAATGTGTAGAATTGCTTAGTTCAGAGAGCAATGTCTGGGGGCAAAAGTTGCAGTTGTCTGTCTGTCTGTCTGTCTGTCTGTCTATCTATCTATCTATCTATCTATCTAAAGGCTCATATTATTTTTGTGTGTATTACCCATCTCAAAATGGCAAGAAATCATGTCACCAATTTTTAATATTTATGGTAGGATGGGCCATATAAATGCTTTCCATAAGTAAATAAATACCAAGGACTGCAAAAGAGGATATTGAAATTGGGAAATAGCCCTGGGGCATTTATTGGTCAGCAAAACTAGGAGCCTTATGGTAAAGCTCAAGTAAGTGAATCATCATATATTCTTGGTACACTAATTTTGATCTGGAGGATGACAAGTCAGGCAGGCAGCCTGAAAGCTCTGTGATCAGTTGGATGAAGACTGACTTCTCAGATATAGCATCCATAACTGTCTCCAACCTGGTATCCCCAAGGCTCTCAGAATTATATATACAGTCCATGTTTTTTAAGATTCCAGAGTAGGAAAAAAGCAGATGTTCATGTCATGTCCCCCCAGTACATGACTTCTATTTCTCTATTTTTACACAGGGTATATCCTGTGTTGTTGGAGATGACACTATAGAATACTGTGAACAACCAAGAAAACAAACCAGTGGAATGTTAACAAATCGACCCGAAGCTTTACTTGAGTCACAGAAGACCAGGTTTAAATTATCCTATCTTGGACACATTATGCAAAGACTTAGCTCTCTGGAGAAGGTTCTAATGCTGGGAAAGGTGGAACGAAAGAGGACGACCAGCAGCAACACGGATGGACTCAGTTACAGAAATTAAGAATTGGGCATTGTGTAACCTTTTAGGCAGTTTTTTTCCTTCAAGCATTTTAAGGAATAAAGGAGAAGCCATGCAAATATTTCTAATTTGGATTTCAATTTGTGGCTCGCTGTAACTTTGTTTCTAGAACTGAAATTTTCATAAAGGTGTATGTTTAAAAATACTGGTAGAAGACAGCAGCAGCATAATTTGATTTTTCTACATACCGTAGTTATTTTTTGAAGCAGATTCAGAACACAAAAATAAGCAATTACTCATGTAGTTGATTATTTATGAGCATTAGCTGATTTATAAATGCTCTTCAAAAGAGCGGTGTATCCTGATCACAGTGTCATACTAATTTCCACAAGGACATATGAGTTTGATGGTCCCATGGCAAGATGATTTGCATAGCACTTCAAAAGTTCTAAAATTTGATTCCATGCAATGTCTATTTAACTTTCTAAAAGCCAAAATGCACATAGGCAACAGTCCTTGTGGACTTTTGGTTCAGTTGCTCTTTAGAATACCAACTAGCTACCCAATGAGTCTTGCCGCTGACTAAACAGGATTAACTACATGATAGCAATTTGAAATGGACTTTTGGTGTGGCTTGCTAATTTCCACCACCTATTCTTTTGCAAATCATTTGAGTAAAAGACATGAAGTAATAAGCAGAGATGCATCATCATCATGAAATATTTTTGACGCCAAATTAAATGGCTACAGTACAATGGGTGAATGATTAAAATAAAAAAATGTGTGCCATTAAAACTATTGGCTCATGACAATACTTTCTGTGGCATGTTCTTGCATCTACATATTCATCAGAGTGACACTATACTGGCAAATGAAAAAAATGAATCTCTTTGGAATAGGAGTATCCTAGAAGAGTGCATTATTTTTATTTATTTCTTCACTGTACGAGATATCAAACTAATAATGCTATCTCTCTGTACTTTACTATTAGATAAAGGCACCTGTATCTTCCTTTTAATTAGCTGTATGACTTCTAGTGCAAATTTAATAAGGAAAACATCCTTTTTTTCATAAACCACACTCACTTTGAACAGTGCTACTCAAATATCTGTAATATTGTTTTAAAGACATATAAAATATTGCTAATATCGTAGTTAAAGAAACCATAAGATAGTTTATTATATATTGTCCGTAACACAAAAATCCAACTTGTTTGCCTGAAGAATATATATCAGCTATTCACAAAAATAAAATATAGTTAGCTTTCTAAAGAAAGTTGAAAACCTGAATGGAATCTCTGTATTTTATCCTTTTATGCCTGAAATTAATAAATGATTCAGCAGATGGCATCAAATCCAGTTCTGAACCAGCCTGAAACATTACAGCTGGCAGTCAGACGCAAACCACTTGTATGCACAGATAAGTGAGACAAAGAGTTTCTGTTCTGCTAAAATCTGCTGATTTACTACTGTGATAGAGATCATAGGATAAAGGTATCATAACATCATAACAGATCGATTAGCATTGTCCTTCAAATCATTTCTTTCAAATTAAAATTGGGACAAAGAAAAGATACACGATACAATGCAAAAGCATTTTAAATCAGTACCTCCTTAATTTCCTAAAAGGAAATCTGGTCCTTTTAATCCTGCATTAACAGTGTTTTTCAAATTTGCCAACTTTAAGGTGTGTGGACCTCAACTCCCAGAATTCCTCAGCATTGTATCATATTCAGATGAAATAAGATAGGATGTAATGCAGAGTTTTTCAAAGTTGCCAAATTAGCTCTCAGGGTGACTGAGAATTTCTTGGGAAAGTGACTTTCACTTTTTATAGTTGTCAGGTGGCTCCGTTCTCTACTTCTTACCCATCTTTCAGTCTCTCTGCATGTCCTATGGACGGCTCTGCTTCCTGATCTGTAAAAGTTCCACAAAAGAAATTATGATAATTTCTCTTGAGATTTCTGCAACAGACTGTGCAACAAAAGATAGGATACTCATAAAATATGTTCTTCAGCCATTTCATCACTAACATGAGCAAGAATCACATACGCATGAAATTTTCATTAAAAAGTTCTTCCCTCTGGGACAAAAAAAAAGTGATTTTCCCAATTAAACCAAAGGACATTGGTTTAAGTAATCACAGTAAGTCTGGGCTTGCTATTTATTTCTGCTCTGAAAGACAGAGGAATCCAAATAAGCAACTTTAATACATTTTTCTTCAATATAAAGTAGTTTCAGTACAGCTATTGGTCACCATATAGCTAATTTTCATTCCCACTCATCCCATTTGTTATTTCCAGGACTGTTTATCTAACACAGCTGTAGAACCCCCCCCCCCTCTTTTTATGCTATCAGGGAACAAAATTTCAATAGAATTCCGACTTTGTTTTCATCTTGATCTAGGGGCACTGGGTCTGCACAACCGAATGTGCCCAGCAATAATTTGCTTTACTGAAATGTTGTATGCTGCCCAGTCACTTTCAGTGTGATGGACAGCCTTATATATTTGATTAATAAATAAATAAACTTGAGATCAGACTGTAACCTTCCAGCAAGAAACGGGGAACACCTATATTGAATAATGTATGCATTTATTGATTGTATATCGGAGGTGGTGACCCTTTGAGAGCTGTATGCAACGAAATTTCATTTTGATGTATGCCGATTGGTGTACTTTCAAAGTGACAATAAAGTTGTTATTATTATTGTTATTATTATTATTTATAGGGCTGCCCATTTCACCTAGCTGCCTCTGAGGGGCTTATAACAGTTAAAACAGTAATTTAATAAAAAGGTTAAAAACCAATATAGAAACATATAAAACATCAGAAACCACTTAAAACCCAAGAATAACCATGGGCAGTGGCCAAAATCCATCCTTGCATCAAGCGCCTTTACAAAGCCAGTGTAAAAACGCCCCACCGTTGGTAGACCGGCTGATCAAGGACAGAACCTGAGAACGAAATGCGAAACTACACCAGAGAGATGACAAACCTCAAAGCCATTCCCAAAACATCAGAAACGAAGGCTATTGGACACTGATGGACTGGTCAAGGGGGGAGGGCTGAGAAAAGGGGGGGGGAAACTAAACCTTTAGGCAGGAATACTCAGATCCAGCTTTGCTTTTGCAGTAACCACTTAACTTTAGTAAAAGAACTTTTCACTTCAAACAATGGAGCTAAAGGTCTTTCTTTCCTAAATGTCTGAGTTGAGACAAGCCTGACACTAAGCCATGTCTTTAGGGACTTTAGGAGGTGTAATGGCACAGTGGTTAGAATGCAGTATTGCAGGCTGAGTCTGCCCACTGGCAGGAGTTTGATTCTGACGGGGCTCAAGGTTGACTCAACCTTCCATCCTTCCAAGATCAGTAAAATGGGGACCCAGATTGTTGGGGACAATATGCTGACTCTGTAAACCACTTAAAGAGTCCTGTAAAGCACTATGAAGTGGTACATAAATCTAAGTGCTATTGCTATTGCTACGTTCCTAAAGGCCAGTAGAGACAGAGCCAATCTAAGATTAGGGGGGGTGGGGGTGGAGACTGATGTCTTAGCTGGGAACTTCAGAAATTTTTTTTATAGAGGGAACACTCAATAATGCAGGGCTTTCCTTATGTTGATTTATGCTGTATGGTGGAAAATTCCATTCCATGCACGTCTGTTACCAAAGAACAATACAAGCGTAATAAAAATAATTATTTGCCAGTTTCCTTTTATTATGCAATTCATACTATAAATATAATTTGAACAAAGACTTATTTATTCTAAAAGTAATGACTGAACTTTCAATATGAGATTAGGTTGAGTTTTAATTTTTTTAAAGGAGTTATGCAATATCCAGACAATTAGCCATTTTGTCTTATATTGGACTCGTCTCATTTAATCATACTTCAGCTGACTAAATGCAAAGCTGATCTAACATCATTTTTAGCCCTGTTCATTCGTTTAATAAAAATGCATCTCTACAATAGAATGTTACTTTTGTAAAACTAAGTTAAATGTGATTAAATTATAATTAAAAAAATGAGTTGTAAGATGCACCAATTGCTTTTGACAAATTTACTACCTGTAAACCTGATTCAGAAATTCTTGGGACTGACCTGTGCCATTCTGCACAGGCAGGGCTTCTGTACATTTTAATATTTTCAGCTTTTTAAAATTTGTGTATGCAAGTTGTCCTCAACTTATGACCACAATTGAGCCCAAAATTTATGTTGCTAAATGAGAAATTTGTTAAGTGAGTTTTGCCCCATTTTACAATTTTTCTTTGACACATTTGTTAAATGAATCACTGCAGTTGTTAAATTGGTTGTTAAGTGAATCTAGCCTCCCCATTGGCTTTGCTGATCAGAAAGTTGCAAAAGAGGATCACATGATTCTGGGATACTGCAACTGTCATAAATGTGAGTCAGTTGTCAAGCATTCAAATGTAAATCATGTGACCATGGGGAGGCTACAACGGTCATAAGTGTGAAAAATGGTCAAAAGTCACTTTCCCCCCTGCTGTTTTAACTTGAAATGGCCACTAAATGAACTGCTGTAAGTCAAGGACTATCTGTACTCAAGCCACTATGTTATGATATTTTGGCATTGCTAATGCTGGTTAACAGATCCTATTGTGCTTTTATATAAGTAGTCCGGTGAAGTCAACAGGACTACTTCTTGACAGCTGCTTCCCATTGCTGAGATGAAGTGTTGTTTATCCATCTTTCACTTGTCAGAAAACAGGAAACCTGCAATCTAGATCTCTATTCTGCCTCTCTTGACTGCAGTTCTTGTCAGGGCAGTGAGGAAAATGGGAGACAATACTTCATAGACTTTGAACTCTCTGAGGGTCAGAATAAGTTCCCAAACACTACTTTAGCATAAGTACAGATAATGACGGCTTAAGCCTGTCTCAAGGGATGGGGATGAGCTGACAGCTATGTCAAGAGGCCATGAGAAAAAAATATATGTTGCTAGGCGCAGTGTTTCTCAACCTTGGCAATTTTAAGATGCATGGACTTCAACTCCCAGAATCACCACTCACCCATGCTGGCTGGGGAATTCTGGGAGTTGAAGTCCCTGCATCTTAAAGTTGCCAAGGTTGAGAAACACTGTCAGCTAGGGTATGTTTGTATCATGATTAGGAGTAACAAGGGGAAGGCCCTAAATCTTTAAGAGGCTTAAGAGATTCCCCCTCTCCCCCAATGGTATTTAATGTGCCTATTCGGAATACAACCATCAGTTCTCCCTCCCCCTTTTTTGGGGGGGGGGGGGAGAAATGGCTTCAAATCAATGTTGACTCCTGGCGACTCTCTGGACAAGTCCGGGCAATATTCTTGGCAAGATTTTCTAAAAGTGACTCGTCGTTGCTTTCCTAGGGCCGAGAGAAAGTGCATCTGCTTTTCTAGAGACTGTCCGTTCAGAGGTATCTACAATTTTTTTTTTTCTAATCCCGAAAAACTAAAATCGCGCAAGATAGAAAGACCAAGTTTATAGAGATCCAAAATTGGCTTTGGGCGTTGAAAGGGAGAAGAGGAAAACCCTCTTTCCGGCTTTCCTTCTCTCAAACCAAAACTACCAAATCGAGCGATCAGGATTTGCAGCAAAAACAAACCCATTTGCAGAGGGGGGCGTCCTCGCAGCGGAAAGCGCGCCGCGGCACCTTCACCCCGGTATGTCTTGAAGGCGGCAAGCCGCTGCCGAGGAGGCCAAGCCGCTTCTTCCCAGACGCGGATCCCTCTGCACGGAGGCGGATTTGGAAAGGGCCGTGCGAAACGTTAACACGATTAACCTCTTCAGACGCCCGAAGCGATCCGCGCTTCTCTCCACCCCCCCCCCCACCTGTAAGGCTCTCCTCGGTCCGGCTGTGTCTCTCGCGGGCCCCCCTTTCCGCCCCCGGCGGCGGGAACGGGCAGCTGCAGCCTCTCACGGGAAAAAACAGCTGCTCCAGCGCTTCGCCGGGCGAAAGGCAGCTCGAGGAAGGCGGGCAGGTCGCAGAAAGGGAAACGGGGAAGAAGCCAGGGAGTCTTTACTCTCCCGCCACCCTCCACACAACCCCCCCCCCCCAAGCCTTGGAAGAAGAGGCGGTGGAGGAGCGCTCCACAGGGAGTGCTGCTCTCGCTCTGCAGGAAAGCGCGGTTTCCCTCTGGCGTTCGGAGCCGGGAAAGCTCCGCGTTGCAGCCGGGATTCTTTTTCTTTTTTTCTTTTTCCCCCTCTCCCCGCCTCCCTTCCCGGCGAAGTTTTCCAAGGTGTGGTTTCAAAAGCGGCCTCCCCATCCCTCGTAGGCGCGCTGCGCCCGGCTCCCGCTGAACTCCGCGAAGGAGGAGGAGAAGCGCCTCAGCCGGGCAACCGGTGTTAAGAAGCGCCTCGCAACTTGGAGAAGGGGGCGGGGGGAGGAGGAGAAGAGGGGAGAATGGGGAGTCTCCTTTCAGAGACGCCGAAGCGGCGAGAAACCAGCAGCAGCACCGCCAAAGTCTAAGCTTTTCGGCCGCCTCCAGCAGCTCCAGACAGGTGAGGCGGGGAGCGGGCGGGCGGCCGGTCGCCAGGGAGCTGAGACCCAGGCGGTTTCCTTCGCGCCCTGCGGGGAGTAGGCGTAGTTTGCATTCCGCCCTCCGCCGGACTTCGACCTGGAGCGCATAGTCGTCTTAAAGAGAAATGGACGGTCAGACCTGCTCGGCCTCGAGCGACGTGGCTCTTTCCAGGTAAGCACCCGCTCTCCTTCCTGCTTTTTTTCCAAAAGGAAGTTTTTTTCGGTTTAGCAGATCCGCGAAGTTCAACAGGGGGTAAGTGGCTCTCCTGTTCCTCCTCCACCTCTTACTGCTAGGCTTGCCAGGTGTCCACTATTGGAGTGGACGGTCCGCTTTTTTCACATTACGTTCACTATTTTTTTTTTCACAAAATAGTGGACATTTTTTTTTTATTCAAAAGCTTTAGGATGAAATGGTACGTAATCTAAAGCTGTACAGTCTACTTTACTACTTAAACCCCCCCCCCCGCTTGTCCGCTATTTTTTTGGAAGCAGACCTGGCAACCCTACTTACTGCCCCCCCCTCCTTTAAAAAAACAAAAACAAAACTTACCTGGCTAAAAGATCGGGGCTTCACCTAGGGCAGATTTGGGGATGATGGACCTGTGGGAGACGGTGACCAGCCGCCCTTGGGAGGGCCCAGGAGCCGTCTCCTCTGCCTTGGCGGTGGTTTGACTGGGAATGGCTGAAGTCTGGCTGAACTTTAGAGGAGAGCGTCTCATAATAAAGACGCTGGGTTTCTGGATAAACATGCATACAGTTGTATTGTGCACCTTGCTTGAAAAGCCCAAAATACGAAGACCCGAAACTTGGTTGCAAAGTCAGCTGGATTACTTGCTCCTTATTCCTTTAGTAGGGTTCAGTTTTCTGGGAGATGTGGAAACTGGGAAGGAATGATTGTGAATGCCCTGAAATCTGCCCCTGTGTTGCCATTCTCCTGGTTTTTTTTGGGGGGGGGAGTGATTATTAAAAGGTGATTATAAAAAAAGGGTACCCTCGGCCAGCCAATGTGACCCCCAGGGGGAGAGCCTTCTCTGTGGCAGCTCCTGCCCTCTGGAATGACCTGCCCCCCCCCCGCCGACCTACGTACAATTGCGGACCCTGCGCCTCTTCTGCCTAGCCCTGAAAACTCATCTGTTCCATGCGGCCGGCCTGGCATAGTTTTGATTGGGTTTTGTTAGGGGTTTTATATTTTTAGAGCAGGCTTTTATGTAATATTTACTGTGACTTTTATTATTGCCTGTTCACCGCCCTGAGTCCCGTAAGGGAGATAGGGTGGTATATAAATTTAAATAATAATAATAATAATAATAATAATAATAATAATAATAATAATAATAATAATAATAAAAAATAATAATAATAATAATAATAATAATAAAAAATAATAATAATAATAATAATAATAATAATAATAATAATAATAATAATAATAATAATAATAATAATAATAAAAAGATTGGGGGAAGAAAAAAAAGGTCAGTTTGAAAGCAAAGATAAGTTAGCAACCCTTGGCAGAGAGGAATGTGAGTATGGTATGCTGTGCTGGTGGAAGAGTAATTCACCTTACAAAGCGTTCCTATTATCTTGGGTAAAACAATACACCTTAGCTCTGGAAAGGACAAGTCAGCCAAACTTGATAAAAAAAGGCTTATTGTTGGACTTCTAAGTGTTGAAAGATAGTGCCTTCCTTGTGCACCTTGAAAACAAACTTGAGTAGTTGTATGGATTTAATGTCATATTTTACAAGGACTGGGAAATCTCTCGTGCAGTCTCTGAACAAGAAAATGTATTTGCATGTTAATGGAGCAAACAGGTGTGCTAATTATAACCATAAACTATTTTTGGCTTACTGTACAGATAATTTAGTGCAAAGAAGTGCACAAGAGTGTTAGATTTCTGTGTTTATCTTCCTTGGTTGGTCTTGGGGAGAGCTATGGAAAGCTAAAACAAATGCTGTGTAACAAGGAAGCGTGAAACGTTCTTTTTGGTTCATTGGAGAATTTAAATCCAAACATTATTTCAAAGTTGATAAGTTTCATGCAAATTCCATCTAAACTATTTCACATGCCCTTAAATCTTGAGGGGGGAGGATAATAGAGGACATCTAGAAGTAGGATAGTGGAAGAAAATATTTTAGAATAATATTGTAATGCAACTGTTATAATTTAGCAATAATTTAACTAAAAGAATGTAATATATATTTTGTGCATAGTACATATAAATTGTTACTTCTTTGCATGAAGGCCAATATTATTTTCATTGCATTTTCCCATTTGGCTGAGTTTTTCAGTACTCCGACATACTGTTCTTTTTTATTGGGGATATATGCGGGCCAGTTTCAGTCTCCCATCAGTTAAGAAGACAAGAACTGCAAAGCAAGTGGTTGTGCAAATATCATAAGTATTTGTGGAATGTGTGTGTGATGTTACTATTGTGAATTTCTTGTTAAGAACACCTATTGAATTTTAATATTATGAATGTCTAACTTATTTAGAGGGCGAGTGCTTGCTTGTTACGCTAAAGTACAAATGCCATAAGCAAAATACCTATTTACTCAGAGGTATATTCCTGCTTAAATTGCCAGGCTGCTTGATAGCAGTGCAGAAAATTTGAATTGCACAGCTGACAGAAGTACAGAAACCTTATAGGAACCCCTCTGAGGATCCACATTAGCTGCTTCTGCTTCCAAGTGTTGCTTTTGAAACTTACTGGAAGGTATTAGGGATTTCTGCACTGAGAAGCTAGAACAGGGGTGTCAAACTCAATTTCACTGAGGGCCGCATCAGCATTGCTGTTGTCCTGGGGGGGTAGGTGTGGCCAGGGTGGGCATGGCCTACTGGGTGGGCATGGCTGGAGTGGGTGTGGCCTACTGGGTGGGCATGGCCAGCTCTACATCGTTCGCGTCAAGGGGGCCTGTGGGGGCCTGGGCAGGAGTGGGACAGATCTGAGGGTCTTTGGCAGAAGGGGGTGGGACCAGGGCAAGCGCCAAGGCATGGTCCACTGGAAGAGCCTGCCGAAACCTCTCCCCTGGAGCCCATCAAGCCGGGTATGTGAAGTAGGCGAGGGCCATTTGCTGGCCACTTCCAGGCGATAGTGCATTTCTTCATTCCTCACAAAGAGTGACACCTCCCCAGCATGCACCCAGGGGACGGGGCCGATGCGGCAGGGGCTGGTTCCTCGCTGTTTCCAGATGGCCTTGTGGAGCTAAGATTGAATGCGTTTCAGCATAGATGGCCACCACAAAATTGTACATTGGCTCCTGGCCGGCCGGGGCCAAGGCAGCCAGGGCCAAGGCAGCGGGGGCCATTCCCTCACTGTTTCAAGGATGGCTTTGCGGGCCATATGAAATCACGTCGCGGGCCGCATCCGCCTTGTGTTTGACATGTCTGAGCTGGAAGGATGGAATCCCATCTTTCTGGTGGGTTTTTGAGACACTGGAAAGCAGTGGAAACTTTTGCTACTTCTACGTATTTCCAAATCCAATAAGAAATTGATGACCTTTCCTTAAGCTTTTTTATGCAGGGACAGGTGCTGAAAAAGCTTTCAAAGAAATTCTAATTTCTTCACAAACACTGAGTATATGTGTGTTGGGGGGGATTTGTTTCTGTTGTGTAGGATTGGAATATAAATGATTGACTCTGGATTTTGAGGGTGGAGAGATGTCGCCGAAGCTGAAATGCAGTTGGGACAGACTGGGGAAACCCTATGTTTTCTCTCTCTTTTACATTCTCAGAGATACAGCGTAAGGAGTTAACAGTTGCACTAACTGCACTTTATGTTTGTGTACACAAAATAAAGAACAGGTAGTTCAGCACATGACAGCTTGTCAACCTGAAAAATATTCTGAAACAAATAGGTGTTGTTTCTGGTGCACATACTTCTGAGCCTGAGATCTAGAGAGGGTGGTTGATCCAAGTAGTTTCCCCTCTACATACACAGTACATTGTATATTATACTCTACAAAGTGACTTAAACAATGAAGGCAAGTGTGAGAGAGTACTTGTTTGTTTTGCAAATAATTTTACTGATCTTTTGTATGGTGCTTATGTGTAGTGTTAGCAGTAGTAGCACAAAAAATATATTTGCAACTTCATTTTCCTGTAGATTATGATATGAATTTATTTTTTAAGCATCAGGCCAGAGCCTGTTCATATTAATAAGTAGGAAATCTGTTGGACACTAAACCTATATTAAAAGTCTCATTGTGTAGAACTCTTTTTAGGTGTCTGAACTATTGAAAAATTGCAGGAAAATATTAGTAATGTATGTAAAACAGAAAAAAGCTAAAATGAAGCGGGGAAATGAATCAGCTTCTTGTTTATTGCCCATGCTTTATTACAAACTAATGCAGAGGTGTCAAACTCGCCGCATCACTTGACATGTCATGACATATTGTGATTTTTCCCCCCTTGCTGGAGCTAGGGTGGGTGCGGCTTCTGTGTGATGCATCCAGTCCGTGGACCGGCAGTTTGATACCCCTGAACTAATGGAAAAGAGAAAATTATATTCTAAATGCTGCCTGTTTTTTTTTTAACAATGATTACATCCAATATGACATTAATATAGAAAGCATGCTATATGGTTTCAGGATCAGAGCCAATGTGTATATTTGAATGACCTGAAGGTGTGTTAACATTGTTCAAGGAAACTAAAGCTGCAATGTGGGAAAGGCAATCTGGCGGTCTAAGTACTTGGAAAATAGACTACCTGTGAACCTTATGTAAAACCACCCTGATCGCCATAGAAGAAAGTATGAATTAGGCTTATATAAATCATTTGGTAGGATTTCAAACATTGGAGAGTTGTGGGAATGCTTTGGAACATTTGCTTCATTGACCAGGTCTGGTGGAGTGCTCAGAACCCTCTAAAATAACTTGCCTAGCTTTAGTACAAATACTAGGACTGCATAGTACTGGATTCTGTTCCAAACAAAGTACTGAAGAGAATACAAGACTTAGTACAATACAAAATATAGTACTTACCCACAACTCTTTAAAGTAGATATTTCATGAATCCAGGAAAAAAGTGCCACTGCTTTAAAAAGGACCAAGTAGATGCTGTAGGTGTTGATTCCCTTCTTTCTTTTCAGACAAAATGTTGAAAAAGAAATATTCAGTTTAGTATTGCTCCACTTTACTGCTATTTGTTTGTAGCTGTCATAGCCACTATAATGGCTTGTGCATATAGAAAAGAGAGACCCATTGACCTGTCAGATCAAATGAATCAGCGTTATCTTTTAAAGTAATAAATTAAGCAATATATGTGTTTCCCAAGAATTGTGTCTGTCTACTCATATTAACCCTAGGTTATTCTAAATTGCTGTCCACTTTGTTTTTCAAAAAATATTTTGGTTATAATTATTTAACTAGTAAATTTGTTCCCTTGAAATGGTTTACTGTAGCACAAGATTCCCACGCCTCTGTCGCTGAAGTAGGTTATTGGAAAAATTGTGTAATCACAAAAAGAGACAGCAATTTCTTCTGAATGGATGTCTAAAAACATAGTAAGGTCCCATCTGTATTTTGATGCAGAGATTGGTTTTAAACTGATGACAGTTTAAATCAGGGGTAGTCAACCTTGGCTCTTTTATGACTTGTGGACTTCAACTCCCAGAATTCCTGAGCCAGCTAAGCTGGCTCAGGAATTCTGGGAATTGAAGTCCACGAGTCATAAAAGAGCCAAGGTTGACTACTCCTGGTTTAAATGATAAGCAAATTCTTTGTTTTCCAATTATCTTTTGTAGTTTTGCATAGAATACAGTCCTGAGACATTCTAAGCAGAACCTTTGCTCTTAATTGTATCCTTGAATTATTTTAAAAATAAATTACAATAAATATATTGTAAGCATCTATTCTAGTGGAGCTATAATTAGCAATTACAGAGACCACAGGATTTCAATAAACTACTCCTTTTCTGGCCACCCTATTGTGCGGAGTGAATCCTAATGCTTAACAGTGTCATTGCCTGGTATGAATCTTTAGTATTGGTTACAGAGAGCTGGTCCAGTGAAAGAAAGTTGGTATATGGCAGTGGTGGCAAACCTATGGCACGGGTGCCAGAGGCGGCACTCGGAGCCCTCTCTGTGGGCACACGTGCCGTTGCCCCAGCCTTGCCTCCCCCTGCGACCCCCTCCTCTCCAGCAGCCCCCCTGAAGGAGAGTCACACCCGAGCGTGGCCCACATGGAGCAGTGCAGCCAAGGATATGGCAGCCAGGCAGTGTAGACAAGAGTCTGCCCTCACACCCCATCATGCAGTTGATGCTGCAGGGCGCAGGCAGAGGGTGTGGCCGCCATAGCGCTGCTAGGCTGCCTGGGCGATCTGCGGCGGGCCCTGGAGGCGGTGAGTGGTCCTGTGGGCAGGCAGGGCGGGGGATGGGGGGCAGAGCGGCGGCAGGGCAGGGGGTGGAGTGGGGGCGGGGCCAGTTTTTGGGCACTCGGTCTCTAAAAGGTTCGCCATCACTGGTATATGGTAAAGTTATGTTACCTAGTTAAACGAGCATCAGCTATTGGGTGGTTTAAAAAGTTTTAAAGATAAATTATTGGATACTGTTGAGAAAAGAGAAATATAGTATTGGTACTCTAATAGCAACAGTGCAATTTCTGTCTAGTTTACAGATAGTCCTTGGCTTATGATCACAGCTGAGCCCAAAATTTCCATCACTAAGCAAGACAGTTCTCAAGTGAATTTTGCTCCATTTTACAACCTTTCTTGCCACAATTAAGAGAATCATTGCAGTGTTAAAGTTAACAACACTGTTGTTAAATGAATCTGGCTTCCCCCGTTGACTTTGCTTGTCAGAAGGTCGCAAAATGTCATCGCATGACTCTGCAACCGTAAATAATCCACGCCAGTTGCCAAGTGTCCAAATTTTGATCATGTGACCATGGGGATGCTGCAATGGTTGTAAGTGTGAAAAACAGTCATAAGTCACTTTTTTCAGTGCTGTTGTAACTTTGAATGATCACTAAACAAATGGTTGTAAATTGAGGACTACCTGTATGGGTCTATTGGTGATTGCATGTTTGCTAACAATTCATACATCCCCTCACCATGATGCAATATTAAATTTATATTCCAACATTTCATCATTTAAAAATAAAAACACATCGGTAAAATCATAAACAGTAGCTTCTAATTATAACCTGTTAGTTTAAAAAAGGTTAGGATTGGAGACCCCAAAGCTCCAAAGGTAGAAAATTGGTAATGTTTGAGTGAACTTTTGTTTTTGCCTTAATCTGTCACTGCATCAATACAATATGAAAAATAATTTAGAGTATCCTTCCCCAAGCTGCTGCTTTGCAGAAGTATTCAGACTACTGCCAGAATGCACAAATTACATGGAAATAAACCATGGTGGCTTGGAATTATAGTTGTGTTTGTTCTAATAATGTGAGTGTTCCCCGAACAGGAGGCAGGACTGAATAAATTAAAAAAACATCACATCTGGAAGATATGAGCCTGATGCAAACTGCTTTACAGTAATCTTAAATACCGGTACCTAACCAAATAGAATGAAATTCCCAAATGTACAGTATCTAAGTTTTGTTTTTTGTTTTTTTAACATTTCACTTAAATAATTGCTATCTTTAACCATATGATACAGGTGAATCCAGCTAAAAAGTTAGAACAGTTTTCAAATTTCCTTGAGTTGGGGTTTGCCTAGGGGCCTCTTCCCATATAGATGTAGCTTATAAAAATATTTTCAAGTACTTTTTCATTCAACATTCAAATGTGGCTCAGAGGCTTTTCTCTGCCTGACAATGAGAGGCATTTTAATTGTGAAAATGTCAGAATAGAACTCTTGAATCAAAATCCTTAGTAAGTTATGAAGCTTATAGGTTGACTTACCCCAACCAGCTTAGAAGCTTGCATGTGAGAAAAAAGAACAACGTTCTCAGAAATTTTGTGAAGCGAAGCAAGATAAAGTTGTAGTAGTTGAAGTATTTATAGAAAGGAATGCAGGAACACATAGAATACAGTGGCTTAAGCAGACTTAACTTGCTTGGTAAGCAAATCCCTTCTTCTTTAATTAATCATGTACAGTACTAGGATTTTTGTCTTCAAACAGCTATGGAACTATTGAGGAAAAGCTAAAAGGGGCTGAGGAATATAGGAATGCAAACTAAAAACATGTGCCTTAACTGAAAACACTGTAAGATCATGGCATAATCTGAACTGACAAAAAAAAGTTTTCAAGGTTTGCATATACATTTTAAAATTAACTTACTTTTGGTGTTTTAAACAATTATTTCCTGACTCCTTAAAAATTATTATCCATGGTTGGTTGTTAAAATTGATAACAAAATGTACACGATGTACGTATTTCTTAGAACAATGTGGGTTTTTTTTCTGGAGATCTAATTATTCTAAAGGTGTCATTTCAGAATCCAGGTGTGCTGCATTTATTGCTCAGTATGGTAAGCCCCTGACAGCATGGTAAGTGTGGAAGAATGGTTCTGATAGTGTCTGCCAAGCTACTTGTAGACTAATCCCAGGATTTGGGAGCATTGTGTTTCAGTAGTTTTACTGCTTTCCTCAGGTTAGTTTCAGTCATAGAATAATAGGATTGGAAGGGACCTCAGAGGTCTTCTAGTCCAACCCCCTGCTCAAGGCAGGAGCCTTACACATCCCAGGCAAATGGTTGTCCGGGCTATTTTTGAAAACCTCTAATGATGGCATACCCACACAGTCCCAGGAGGCAAGCTATTCCATCGATTTATTGCTCTCACTGTCATAAAATTTCTCCTTACTTCTAGGTTGTATCTCTCTTTGGTAAGCTTCCACCCATTACTACTTCTCCTGCCCTCTGGTGCCCTAGACAATAAGTCAATCCCATCTTCTCTGTGATAGCCTCTCAAGTACTGGAAGGCAACTATCATGTCCCTGCCCCCCATCCTTCTCTTTGATAGGCTAGCCCAGGGGTAGGCAACCTTGGCTCTTTTATGACTCGTGGACTTCAACTCCCAGAATTCCTGAGCCAGCCAAGCTGGCTCAGGAATTCTGGGAGTTGAAGTCCACGAGTCATAAAAGAGCCAAGGTTGCCTACCCCTGGGCTAGACATAGGTCC
This sequence comes from Protobothrops mucrosquamatus, assembly GCF_001527695.2. Classification (NCBI taxonomy): domain Eukaryota; kingdom Metazoa; phylum Chordata; class Lepidosauria; order Squamata; family Viperidae; genus Protobothrops; species Protobothrops mucrosquamatus. The sequence continues at coordinate 288,044 of NW_015388326.1, read as the reverse complement.
CTCAACCATTCATTGTATGATTTAGCCTCCAGACCCCTGTGTTGGTCGTCTCTGCACACTTTCCAATGTCTCAACTTTTTTTTTTTTATCATGGTGACCAGAATTAGAAGCAGTATTCCAAGTATGGTCTCACCAGTACTGTGTAAAGCGGTACTATCAATTCTCATTGTCTTGACGCTATCCTTCTATTGATGTAGCCTAGGTTTGCATTGGCTTTTTTGGCAGCGGCAGCATACTGCTGGCTCACACTTAAGTGGTGGTCCACTAGGACAGGGAATACTGGGAGTTGAAGTCCACAAGTCTTAAAAGTTGCCAAGGTTGGAGACCCCTGCACTAGGACATCTATATTCCTTTCATAGTTAATACTGTTGAGTCAGGTACACTGGCTCAATGAATTGATTCATTGAGTCAATATTGTTTTGTTAAGATTGAATTCAAGGTCCTTGCTTTGCTCTAGAATGCAGTGCTACGAGCAGTAACACCAGTGCTTCATGAGCTTCACTGACTGCCACTGACTTCTAGACCCCCAACCTTTTGAACACCAGGGACTGGTTCCATGGAGAGAGGGTTTTCCACGGACCAGAGGGGGCATGGTTTCTCATGCTGCCTGCATCCCGCAAATGGGGCTTCGCTTGTTTGCATGGACCAGTTTCTGGACCGGTCCACGGACCGGGGGTTGGAGACCCTTGATCTATAAAATCGTACATAGCTTATTTTTCTTTTTTATGCCTTGAAATGAATGTTGACTCCTGGTGACTGCTTGGACTAGCTCTTGCAGTTTTCTTGGCAAGCTTTTGGGGAGTCTTTGCCTTCTTTCTAGGGTTGAGAGAATGAGTGGCCCAAAGTTACCCATCTGCTTGTCTGCCTAAGGTGGGACTAAAATTTACGGTATAATCTCCTGTTTTTAAGCCTGGTACCTTAACCACTGCAACAAACTGGCTCTCCCTACATGGCTTAAGTCCAGATATTTATTGGATTGTCTCTCTGCTGTTCTTTCTGCAACCTCTTTTTGTAGGGTTGGCTTACTCTATGTCCTATTGGTAAAGCAATGTCATCTTGCAAGTCTTAAAGATGGGCTTTCTGTGTGGCTGCACTTGGAAATCCTTGTGATTCTGATACTGTACTGTTTCTGCAAAGCCTTGAAGACATTGTTATTTCAGCAGGCTTTGGACTCTCATCCTGCTTTCTGATCTATGTTTTCTGTGGTGTTATAATTGCTCCTGTTGTTTTCTTAGTAGAAGTGATTCTAGTAATTCTCCTTTATTATTATTTCTTCAATATTTTAGATTTTGTATGGTCCTTAGAGTTGTGACTGCAACTGAGGTGGATTATAGATTTGATTAAATAAACAAACTAACACTGAATAATCCTGTAAAGCAATAGAGTACTGTAGGGCTTCTAATTCTGTTTACGAATTGCTCTAATCCTTAGGAATACCAGCCATAAGCCATCATTCCATGCTTGAAATATCATTGAGGCTGTTGACGTAGATTTTCATACCAAGAGAATGTGGTTATGGGAGTTAGTTCAAGAGAATTTTAGCAGGCTTTGTAATGTGACAACAGCATAAACACATTGGGAATAGTAAAGATGTCGATATGTACAGAGAAAAATGAGTAATTTAAAATGTTGACTATTCTTTTTCTTATAACCTTTATTGCTGTTTTGTAAATTGCCCAGAATTACAGCATATACGATGGAGAGCCGTCTAAGTCTTTTAAATAAATAAATTGGGGGAAAAATATAGAGGTTGTGGTTGGGTATATCTGAAAGAAGACAGATTTGAAGATTGTATCTTGTATCTGAGAAGGAATTTGGTGTAGTGTTTAAAAGCATCGGAATAGAAAATGGGAGACTCTGAGTCTGTTTTAGGCAAAAAAACAAACAAACATCAGATGGATGACCTTGGGACTATCATTTTCTAGAGTCACTTTTTGTAAGATGAGTGGCAATATAAATGAGACAAATAAATGAATAAATAAATAAAATTTCCCCAAAATGTTGCCCAGAAAGCTGCAGGAAATTGAGCCTAAAGCACCCAAATATCATGAGTGTGTATATGTAT
>NW_015388326.1:262749-285552 GCF_001527695.2 Protobothrops mucrosquamatus | reverse complement strand
TATACACAGACACTAATAATATAGCGCAGCCGTTAGGTGGTAGCACAGAGCTGATAAAAGTGATCCATGTTTAATGACCACTGTTCAGCAACTATTCAAATACAGTATACAATGCTGCTGAGTAGTTACAGCTGGTCCTCATACTTAAGTCAGTCATGATCATGATCCCAGTGCCTGCCTTGCAATTATGATGATGCAATTTCCCATAGTCATGTGATCACAATTTGTGATCGCTGGCTTCCTATAAACAAAGTAAATGGGGAAGCTGACAGGAGGTTTCAAATAGTGATCACGGGATGTCCTTGCTTAACAACCCATGATGATTTGCTTAATGATGGTAACCGGAAGTGCCAAGATTTCCGTTACAGTGGTGTAGTCATGTAGTGTTTTTTATTACCATGTTGCTTAGCAACAGAAATTCTGGTCTCAGTTTCTGTAGTTAATCAAGAATTACCTGTACTCACTTGTATTTTTGAGCAAGATCAGGTCATGGAGAGTATTTTGATGAGAAGCTATCTGAGAGAAACCAAGGCTATATGTTAAATTGAGAAATCAAAAACCGTCTTAGAGTAAGGCAATGGCAAATTATTTCTGTATAATTATCAGGAAAATTACAGGGGATGTGTTCATGAAGTCATGAAAACTTAAGCTTGGTTCAGAGGAATCTTTAATACAGATAGTCCTCACTACTGATTTCAATTGGCAACTACATCGCTAAACAACACAATCATAAAGGGAAACATCATGTAACCAGACTTGACTTAAGACATCAATTCTGGCTGCTATCAAGGGAGTCAATTTGGCCAGCTTTCCCATTGAGTTTGTTTGCCAGAAGTTGGTTCTGAAAGTCACATAAAGCAGTCATGTAGGATGCTGTGACTGTTGTAAATGCACCAATTGCAAAAGACTGAGTTATGATCACATGATTGCAAGAACACTATGATGGTTGAAAGTTCAAGAACTAGTCACAAATCCATCAGAACTTGGAACAACTGCTGAATGGACAATAGCTGAATGGTCTTTGAAGTTCAAACAGCCTGCTCTACTTGCCTAATATGATCTCCGGGCAGGCTGCATGGCTCCATCTCTGAAACAGGTGCCACAGTTTAGCAGCAGCCACAATTAATTGTGTCCTCTCCCAAATTGGCACCTGCTTCCAGGACGGAGCCATGCAGCCTCTACTTGTGTAGGAAGGCTATGGAAGATTTACAGTTAAATTGACCGACCAGTGACAGGGGTGGGGAGGAGGGTGGGACCCAGCTGGGTAGGAAGCAGGCCCAAGGCCTGCAGGGACCCAGTGGGCTGGATGGTGGGTGGGAGATAAGCAGTGGGTTGCTGCAGCATTTCTGTGGCCGGTCATAAAGATGGGCAAATTGCCAAGTATCTGAATTTTGTTCATGTAACCACAGAGGTGCTGCAGCAGCCATTATTTAGAAATCAGGTTGTAAGTAATTTTTCCATAATAACTGCAACGAGTCATAAGCTAGGTATTATCTGCATGGCTTTTCTGAGCAGAATTGGGAAGAGGGTGAAATCAGAAAAAAACATTTTTTACATGCGGTGTGGCCTTTGTACTTTGTTGCCCTACTCTTCCATCCTGGGGATGGCACACTCAAGCTCAGTGTGGCAACTTAGATCAGAAATTCTGGGGATTTGAAGCCCCAAGGCTCACTTGGAAAGATTGAACGTCAAATCCCAGCATTCATAAAATTGTGTGTATGTGTATTTCTTTGAACAAATATTACAATTACTATTATGGAAAAAATGTTAATATTTTCCTATTTCTCTTGATGTTACCTTCAGTCCATGTCCCTACAAATTCTCTCTTGATATTCATCTGGAAGCTAGCAATGGGGAGAAATGAGGTTTTGAGACTCACCTGGAACAGTGCAAGGCTACAGTGATGGGTCCAGCCCAGTGGTTCTCAACCTGTGGGTTGGGAACCCATTTGGGGTCGATCGACCATTTCACGGGGGTCGCCAAGCAAGGCTGTCCGCCATTTTTTTTGTCCGCCATTTTTTTCCCCTTTTCCGGCGGGTGCCTTACCTCCCTTGGGCTGGGCCAGCTGGTGGTTGGCCTGCTCCGCCTCTGCCGCTTGCCAGCTACGCCTCGGCCAGCGCAGGGGGCAGAACCATGCATGCGCGGCACTCCCGGGCAGGGAAAGTCCTCGACTTACGACCGGTTGGGTAGTCCTCGACTTACGACTGGTTTAGTCCTCGACTTACAACCGGTTGGGGTCGCGGCATTAAAAAGGTTGAGAACCACTGGTCCAGGCTGATATCAATAACAGTCCAAAAATAGACTTCAACTATTATTATTATTATTTTCTGGTTTTGAGTCAATGTTGACTACTGGTAACTAACTGCCTGATGAATGTCCCTACAGTTTTCTTGGCAATACTTTGGAAGTAGGATGCCCTTGTGTCTTTCCTAGGTCTGAGAGGAAGTAACTGTCCCAAGGTCACCTAATTGGTTTTGTACCTAAGGCAGGTCTAGAACTCACAGTCTCCTGGTTTCTAGCCTGGTGCCTTAACCACTAGACCAGGGGTAGGCAACCTTGGCAACCTTATGACTCGTGGACTTCCACTCCCAGAATTCCTGAGCCAGCATGGCTCAGCTTGGAAACCTCTCCCTTTCCTCTCAGCATGGCTGGCTCAGGAATTCTGGGAGTTGAAGTCCACGAGTCATAAAAGAGCCAAGGTTGCCTACCCCTGGGATAGACCAAGCTGGCTCTCTTATTCAGTACAGAGATTTATTACTTCTTGGTAATTATTCCAAACTATTTCGAATAACATACGAATGTCAAATGACTGGATAATCTAGTCAAGCATAATTAAACAAAAAGATCGATAAGACTAACCACAGAGAAAGTTACTCTCTTAATTACTTCAACATTTTCAAAGTGGTTTTTATAGAGTGTTTTCCAGCACGCCCTGGAAAAAAACATCCAATATACATTGCAATGCAATAACTCTAAGATGGTAAGATAAGATGATACTTGGCAAATGATTTGATAGATAAAATGAGAGGGTAAATAATGTTTTCATTATAATGGCAGAAAATAATTATTTCATGTTAGTATGGGAAATGTGTCTCAGTCGTCGTTTAAAGGTTTCTTTGAACAGCTCCAGAACAGTATGAACAATGCTTGCTCTGTGTGAGTGTAAGAGTAATCGTGCTTTGACATTTCTTAAAATTCCAGTGATTAAAGAACTTCTGCTCTAGACAAACGATCTAACATTTTACTTAATTAAATTAGGATCCTGAGCAGTGTTATTTTTAAGATCTGGTTCATTGTGTTAATATATTTATGTGACCAAGTTATTACTTTTTTTTTTTTTTGGCAACCACTGCAGCTTAAACTGAAAAAAAAACTTAAATTTTATTCAGGTATTCATTGTGATTCCCCCCCCCCTTCTAAACAGAAATGAATCTGCTTCGTAATGTTTCCCTTGCACTAAGTTAAATGAAATATTATCTCAAGAGAGAGAACATTTTGGGCTGTTGAGTTTGAAAAAGAATCCACTTCTAGCTTTCAGGGAATTAAGTAATTAATGGAGCCAATTGAAGCAACCTATTCAGATGACAGAGGGGCCAAAATTACCCAATATTTAAAACAGGGCTATTAAATTTTGCATAACAGTGAACTATAATGTTAACCTGAGTGATATTAAATATAAATAACATTGTCATTGCCCAACCAGGCTTTGAAAAATGCAACTTCTACTTTATGCAATACAATAGTATGTAGTCAGCTTATTATTATTATCATTACCTCTTACAATAGGTGGCATCATCTGGCTGACATGGATGTTTGGTCATTATTTAGATGGGAGGTAGTTGAATAAACTATCCCACCAAAGCTAGTTCCAAGACAATTCTGAATTCTTGTCAGAATTCTTGTCTCGTGAAAAAAAACCCATTAAATTACTAGGAGCCTAACCTGACTAGAAGGGCAGCCAGTTTGATCTACTGTTTAAGGCAAAAAGGTAAGTGGTTAAAGCACCAGGCTAAAAAGTGTGAGACTGTGAGTTCAAGTCTGGTCTTAGCCATGAAAGGTAGGTGGGTAACCTTGGGCCAATCACTCTTTCTCAGCCCAACTCACTTTACAGAGTGGTTGTTGTGGGGGAAATAGGAGGAGGAAGCAGTGTTATGTATGTTCATTGCCTTGAGTTACCTATGAAGTAATAAAAGGCAAAATTAAAAACAACAACAACAAATCAGTCAATAAATATCCCCTTGCTACAAATCTGGCTGACAACTCTATGCTTTCTGCATAAGTCATGATTTATAATGAACCACATTATACATAAAGTTCTTAAAACGGGGCAGTAGATATGATAAGCTGGCAAATAACACTTTCTGGGCAGCTGTATCCATTATGTTGTTGATTACATAAAACTGTTATGTGAAATGAGCCTTATTTTACCAGGTTTTATGAAGAATGCAGGGCTCTGAAATTCATAGTTAGAAACATTTATGAAAAGCAACAATTCTTAATGCTAACTGGTGCATTTTAATAAAGTATGTACAGAATAGTAAAATAAAATAAACCTAATGTGACACTGCCTAGTGGTTTATCAAAGCACTGTGCACTTTGGGATGTGGCTTATATTACATAAATCATTGGATATTATTCGCTGTAAAAAAAACTGTGTCTCTTGCCTTGTTTTAAGAGTAAGGCTCCCATCAGCATTTATAATAGGTACTGCTGTTTCTTGCATTCTCCTGTCATTGTACCAGTTAACCATGACAACAGCTTTCATTTACAGCAGCAGCTTTGAAATCCTCTCTTGCTTACTCCTGGTACAACTCAAAACACATAGTGAAGTAGACTCAGGAGAAGACTTTTATACAAATATATTAGAAACCAGATAGATGTAGTCTATAGCATGTATTTATAATGAAGTATAATCCAGTTGTTCTTTTATTCTGTATTAGAAAAAGTGTTTTTGGCAGTGTGATGGATTGAATTTATACTTTTCCTTTGGAATGCAATTTGGAAAAGGGAGTTGACTTCATGTAGGATAAAGCACCACAGTTTATTTTTGTTAATACAAATGATATAACATCTATCACACAAAAGGACAATCTTATGAAGCAGATACTGATGTCTTTTCTGCCTTTAGGGTGGAGAAAACAGATGTCAAGCTTCCTAGATCTAGCACATAACACAAACCTCTATAATCCACCTGAATCCACCCATTTTTTTAACCTGATGCTTAGCGTCTGTAATTCAATAATTCTGAGGTCTAGTTCAGACTTTGGTAAGATTTTGAATTACCAATAGAAGAGAATATATGTGTCTCATATTGGTGGAGTTCCTGGTGCTCTCTGAGTTTGGTTGTTTGCTTGTGGATGTTTCGTTAACCAGAGGAGGTAACAAGCTCAGACAGCACCAAGGACTCCACAGATTGTGAATTCTTGGAACTCAAATGCAGTTTAGACATCTTTTTTTACTGGCACATTTTCTGGTTCCAGAATACCTTAAAATAAGGATAATATTATTATGGTTGTTAAATAATTTGAAGCCAAGAATCCTCCTTGAGCAACTGCAGACATAGTCAGAACATCAGCATTATGTTTGCACTTAACTGGTAACTATTTTAATTATCCTGAAGATATATTGAGGAGCCATGTAAAGGAAGAAAAGGGTAAGGAAAAAACTACAGTTTCCCTCTCCCTCATATCTCTGTATTATTCTCTTAGCTAATCAGCAGGTAAAAGAATTTGGGCGAATCCACCAGATTCGCTCATCCTTGTATCATTGTGAGCTTTTCTCAGTTAATCAATTTAATTTGCATAATAGTATATTGATACAGATTTTTGGTAAATTGCTGTTTTTAGTTATTTCTTTGAAAGCATTTAATGAAAATAAATCAGATATGCTAACAGGAAATTATATTTTTTTGTAAACAGTGTCATATGTCCAAAACTTTCAACTAATATTTGCTTGAAAATACCGCTGTGCTTCATCATGCCATGTTTGTCATCAGAATTGGCTTAATTATATAAAGCAGAATTTTAAAAAGTAAAGAATGTGGTACGTGAGGGATGAGTGAAAAGTAATGTCTCTGCCTCCATAACTTTACTTAGTAGGCATACTCTAATAAATGATACAGAAATGAGTTCTTCATTACTTGTGATTGCTTCTTTATTAAATACCATTCAGTATACACTCCTATCAACTATGGATTTCTTAAAGCCATCATGAAAGAACTCCACACTTTATCTTTTCCATCAGGTTCTGATAGTCCATTCCACCTCTTCATTTGAGTCAAGCACATGCCCCCTCCCCAACGTTATGCCTACATTTTGGAAAAAGGTAGAAATTGCATGGCAAGTATTGAGTACGGTACACACTGAATGGGGTAAGCCAGTGGTGGCGAACCTATGGCACAGGTGGGCACCTATGGCCTCTCTGTGGGCACGTGCGCCGTCGCCCTAGTCCTAGGCCTTCAGCTGGGTTTTATAAAACCTTTTTGCTTTAGGCCTGCGCCGCCGTTTTCAAAAAAAAAAGGTTCAATCAATCAGTCAATTTCAACTTTTCGCGGGAAAAAAAAAGATCTTGCAAAGTTGGAATTGATTGATTGAACTTTTTAGTCCCACCCAGTCTGCTGTTACCACCGCAGCCATGCCCATCCAATGGGCCACGCCCACCCAATGGGCCACACCCACCCGGCACCAATGATGCATAAGTGGGTTTTGGGTTGCAGTTTGGGCACTCAGTCTCTAAAAGGTTTGCCATCACTGGGGTAAGCTGACCAGAGCCAACTCTGCAATTGTCTCTTGGGTGGCTCATGAAATGTAAGGTCTAGCGTTGCCATATTGCAGCAAAATGTCTTCTTATACTTCTGAACTTAATCATTGTTTCAGTATTTTGAATGTTGCAGTATAAGTGGTACCAGGTTCAAGTAAATTTATGTAAACAATATCTTCTGGATCCCCAAAAACTGTAGTCATGATTTTTTCCTGCTGAATCCTGGGCTTTGGTTGTTTTTTTTCCATGCAGGTGAAGGTTTGTGATGATACTATATAGGCTGATGCTTCATTTCTGAGTCAGAATGATGAGTCCATATTTCATTAGCTGGAACAATACTGTGAAGAAATTCCATGCCTTCATTCTCTTAGCTTGACAGCAATTGTTGGCAAATTTCAGTGCTTGAGGTTTTAATCTCTCTGGTCAGCATGTAAAGAATTCATCTTGAACAAACTTTCTGATATTACACAACATCAACAACATGTCCCACAAATTCTGGTGAAGTGCTAAGCTTGACAGTAAATTCTCTTTGAGTAATGCACAAGTCACTCATCAGACTTTTTCCTATGAAACTTGCTATCTCAGGTTAACCACTTTGTTCTTGATCACACAAATCAGCTCTTTTCAGCTCACTGACATTACAGTTTTTTAAGCTCAGCAACCTTCCTCCAGGAATCATTTTCAATTGGAAGGCCTCTTCAGCAATCAGAAGTTCAATTATGGCATGTTGCTTAAAATGCAGCGACTTGCTGCAGGCATTTCATGAATAATAGCTATTTCCCACCCACTGAAATGAAGACATGCTAAAGAACATGTCAGAGTTTTTACTATGTCAGTACTGCCATCTACTGGTGATTTTTAACATTGGAAGCATAACTTTTCATGCAACCCTTGTAATGTATTCGCATATTTATGTATGTCACCTACAGTAAGGTGAGAAGGAATTCATAAATAAGACTCTGCAAAGGCAAATGGTTTTGAAAAGCACCCAAATATTTTTGGTGTGGCATGTAAGAACTAAGTAAGAGAGGACTTATTAATTTTATTATTTAAGTAAAACAACAAAAGAAAACAAAAAGCAAGGATAAAGGAATACATATACATAAATGAAACTACTCTAGAGTGAAGGTTAAAGTAAGATTATGATTATGAAAATATCTAAAGGGGAAAAACATTTTTTTCAACCACTAGTTGTTACTTAAATATTTTTATAAGTTGTTTTGGAGATCTGCAATTATTAAAATTTGAAATCATTCAAATTATTTTAAATAGTTCCTGTTTTTCTTTAAAAAACATATTCTAAATATCTGTTAATTTGCAGTATGATAAGCTATGCCTAAGCCTCAGGGGTAGGCAACCTTGGCTCTGTTATGACTCGTGGACTTCAACTCCCAGAATTCCTGAGCCAGCCATGTTGGCTCAAGAATTCTGGGAATTGAAGTCCATGAATCATAAAAGAGCCACGGTTGCCTACCCTGCTTAAACTTGGGTAGATCTCCATTGTGAAAGTACAGTATAGAGGATAGTTTTTACAATAAATGCAGTTAATTCAGCAGAAAGGGCTGTGTTGTGTAAGGGATATGGAGTACTTGCCTCTCCCCTGCCTTTATAGCATTGTTCATTATGTGCACAAGTTTCCTCATCATGTAACAATTGCTCCTATGCATAGGAAAAGGTATACATCCTGCCTCACATGATACATGCTTTAAAAACAGAGATGATGCTCCATTGTAAGAGGTTAGGTTTGCCACATTATGCTCTTTTTCCATCATAGAAATTCAGTCCCTTTTGGAAAATATAATAAAACCATGGAAAGCACAGTTCCCACTTGTTAAGCTATTACACAACTTAATATGAAATAAAGATAGGTAGCAAAGCAAGGTTAGCAATAATTTGCCATTTCAGGTTCAGTTATGTACATTTTATTAGAAACGCTAGAGTTAGTTCTCAGCACAGCATTGGTTTTAGTTCCTGGATTGAGACACTTACACAAATGTGGTGGTGATATTTTATGACAAGTAAATATAAAAGCAAGGAAATGTACAATTCAAAATTCTTGCTAAATGTTTGTTTTTCCAAAGATGGGAGATAACTGAAACCACACAGAACAACATGCATAGAAACCACACTTAAGCATTTTTAGGTTTATATGAGATGTCAGATGAAGTGACATTGTTTCATACAAGCCTACATGGATTGGGATCAGGTTATCTGAATGACCGTCTTTTCCTGATCACACCTGACCCACCAGAGTGGGGAGGCAGGGAATGCTATGGGTCCTCTTTCCTAAAAAGGTTCAGCCATGCTGGCTCAGGAATTCTGGGAGTTGAAGTCCACGGAGTCATAAAAGAGCCAAGGTTGCCTACCCCTGAGCTAGTGGGATCAAGAAGAAGGGCCTTGTATGGGTCTCCTTGTAACATCATCCTCATAGAGGTAAGATTGTCCTCCATTTTGACACTCTTTCGGAAGACCCTGAAAACCTGGTTTTGCAAACAGACCTGGGGACCCAGAGTGGGATGGGCCCATCAAGTGGCTTATTTGATTGTTGTCACTGGGGTGGAGGGGGTGGAGGGTTATTGCTTGTTTTTACATTGTGTTTTTATCTTTGTAAACTGCCCAGAGTCACTGAGAGGGACTTGGGTGGCCATATAAATTTTCTTAACCCTAACAAAGTAGAACTATAATTTTATATTTTCAGAAACTTTTTGCTTCTTATTCATTAACCTTTATTATGGCTGTGATTCTTTTTCTAGTCTTCTTAAGAGAACAGCATTGAATCACCAATCTTAACTTTTAAGCATTTCCTGCTATTCATTATTGTTCTAAGAAAATTGCTCCGTAGTAATTTTTCCCAAGTCTGTTTTTCTCTTTTTGAATTCTGCTCTTTGCTTATCTGAATGGCTAAACATTATATGAAGCTGTGATGCTTATCAGCATGCTAAGAAATCCTTTTGTTCCTCCATAATTATGCAAGCATTGCCTTGATCTTGCTCTTCCAGCCCTTTCCAGTTCAGGTATTGTAGCTATGAATACATAGCTTGACAAACAAGACTTGTTTTTTTGTTTTTTTTTTGCTTGGGATAAAAAGGAACACACCTAAAAATTACTTGGCTTAGAAAAAACACCTGGCCTCTGCTTTCTGCATTTGTAGCAGTGTGGTCCTTGTGTTTTTAATCCATTTCCATCCTCTGAACAGATAGTTCTTCTTTCTGTAGTTTCTTACCCTGAAAATCAGCCAACAAAATCATAGGAGATGGTGGTGGAAGATTCTCAGCTTGCCAAAACTCAGCCCAGAGCAAATTTATTTATGGCATAGTTCTACATATTTGGAAATCACGTCAGCTCAAGCAACAGCTGAAACTTCAGCCTTTGCACTATTGCAGGTTAGCAATAGGCAGGCTTTGTGTGGTAAATGGGTACAAGCTTGAAGAGTTTACTCAACATCTACCCTCTGGGGTTACTGATGAAAGAGTGTTTTTTTTTTTTGTTGGGATAGTTCTTAAGCTTCTTTTTCCCCTCCCCTTTTTCATTATCCAAGTACATGTTGCTTGCTGCATGTGAAAACTCTTGCTTGTTTTCAGGGGGTAAGTAGCTGGGATTTTTCATTATAATGCTGTCATTTCAGAGTGATCGCCACAATGCTTTTATTCATTCACTTGTATTTATGCTCTCTATCCAAGAATGATGCCACTTAGAAATACAGTATCTGTATACTGCAATTATACAGTTTGTTATGCTTTTTGTAAAATGTGATTGCAATAATATTTTTGCAAACATCTATTGTAATTATGGGGTTTAAAAAAGAGGCTTTGATGACAACATGATATGTTAGCATTGGTGAGCAAAAAAATGAGACCGATTTTATTTTTTTCCTCCCAGTGTAATGTTCAGTTTTCTTATCCTTAGTTTAGATTTATGAGGGGCCGAATCAGAAGAAAAATGAAAAATATATGTTTTCAGATACTATCATCAGCTGCTTATGTTCAAGATAAATATACTTGATGGGGTTATTAACCACTGTAACTTTTGGCTCTACAAATAAGCAAGGGAAATGTTTATTACTTTATGGAGATTGAAAATTGTCTCATCACTATGCAGAAAAGGTTTTGCCTATTTATTCTGAAGGGTGGTGATGGATGATGGAGTATCACAATGGAAAAAATGTTTGTCTGACATCTTTAGGCTCTGTAATAGAGTGGCAGCATAAAATGTCCTCAAATATGTCTGTCATACAACAAATTGATCCTGGGTTCTAGTCTGGTTCCATGGAACCATTTTCCTTTCTTCCTCTTTATTTGATATAGTCTTTTATCCCATAAGTAAATATATAATATATTCATACATAAAACTCTGATATCATAAAGTACGAAATGAAACGAGTAAATGGCATTTTAGCCTGCCATTTTACTTGACATGATCTTCTTAAGGGATGTTCTGGCATGAAACTGACATTTAAATTATTTCACCTAGGACTTAAAATATAACATGAGATTTTAACACCTTACCAGTAATAATGAACCTGTCAGTATCAGGATTTAGTGACTCGAGATTAGGTAGTGCCTAACTAATTTTATTTGGACTTGGAAATTAAGCAGAATTTCGACCTTAGTATTTAAGTGGGAGACCACAGAGGGCTTTAGCCAATGAATAGAATAGAAATTTGAGAGCTTTGGCCAATGAGGAGAATAGGAGTTTTCCACCACTGCTGGAACTTCTGCATCATGCATGTTTTAAAATATGTTTATATAAGCTTGTGTTTTTTCACCTTTTAAAAATGGATGCATTTAAATTTCTGATGTGTAACAGATGGCTTTATTTTGGCATTTTACTGTCACACTGGCTTTACGAAGAATTTGTGCTCTGTTGCAAAAGAATGAAGATAAGATCCAGATGTTTCCAAGATAATGCCATTGCCTGATCATGAAACTTGAAAATGTTGCTTTAGCACAATCCATCTTTAAAGGTATTTTTTTTAATTGATCAAGTGCCATCAGGTTGCCTTTGTTCCTTAGCAATCACACAAATAGATTTTCTCTTTTTACAATCTATCCCTAACTGATTCTTTCAGATTTCACAACAGTGTGACATACTTTTCACTAGTAAACTAGTATAATTTGGTAGTTGTAGAAAAGCTTTAACAATGAGTTCTTTAAAGTAAATGCATCTGGATAGCTTTTCAGATGATTCACGTGAATGTGAAAATACCTTACTAAAAGATCTCAACAAAGCAGGTTCAGAAATATTCTTATGATGTTGACTTGAATTTTAAATCTTAATATTAAACATGAACAATCAACAGCTTGCATATTGATTGAGCAGGTGAGATTGAGTTGATCTCAAGCATCTTTGTGCACATAAGTTATTAGGAGCAGTTTGAAAACAAATGGATGCAAAACCTATTGATTTGTACAGAGGCCCCCAACCTTTTGGGCACCAGGGACTGGTTACATGGAGAGAGGCTTTTCCGCGGACCAGAGGGGGCCTGGTTTTGTGTGCTGCCTGCATCCCACTGATTGGGCTTTGCTTGTTTGTGCGGACCGGTTGCTGGCATGCCTTGGCCAGTTCTGGTCCACGGACTGGGAGTTGGGGACCCCTGGATTATTATATCTGTACTGTGAAATATTGAGCTTTGAATTGATTTTATATGCAGTGACTAGAGAGAAAGCCTTCTGGAATATATAGGTAGTCCTCAACGTACAACAATTCATTTAATGACCATTGAAAGTTACAACAGTACTGAACAAAGTGACTTTCATGCTTACATATGTTGTGGCATCTCCATGGTCACTTGGTCAAGATTAAAATGCTTAGCAACTGACGCATATTTATGACAGTTGCAGTGTCCTGGGGTCACATGATCCACCTTTTGTGAGCTTCTGAGAAGCAAAGTCAGCGAGGAAACCAAATTCACTTAACAACCATGTTAGGCACTTAACTGCACTGATTCATTTAACAACTGTGGTAAGAAATATCATAAAATGAGGCAGAACTCAAACGTCTTGCTTAGTGACATCATTGTTGGGCTCAATTGTGGTCGTACGTGGAGGATTGCCTGTACTTGCCATGAACACTAGTGCTGCATTAGGTTTATTTATTTATCGTGATTCTGTTCTGTGGTGCGTTCAAGAAAACAATGTTGATAAACCAGTTTAAGAAAAGATCTGTTCCAGAGAAGCTATGATTCAGTGCCAACTATAAAGCATAGGTAGAGTTTCGGAGAAGTCTTTCTTGATTGATTTCTAATTCCTACTGGATTGGCTAAACTGTTTGCCAAGTCACTCCTGGAACCGTAGTTTGCCCTAAAAAAAGGAAAAAAGAAAAATCAGAACTTGCGCTGTGTCTTTATAACTTCAAAGATGTAATTGTTCAATATAATGTATATTTGAGCTGGGTTTTGGCTATATATGTGTCTGTGTGTATAAATTGTAGCCTACTTATATAATGGGAGCTAATAGAGAGGTGGAATACGTTTTCTGTATACATTCGGAATGGAATTCTCAATAAAATGTTTATTTTTGTTACTTAAATTGTTCTTTAATTTTTTTTTAACGGAACAGGGTTGAAAGCCTTAGGTATATTGAAATTAACATTTTGTATCAGTTGCAAATAAAGTTTAGCTGCATTACATAATTATTTACTAATGCTCGTCAGCAGCTTTACAAGAGTGTATTATGTAGACGGCCAAGAGCTGCCTGGAATTGTGGTGGTGCAAAAAAGAAGCAAATAAACAAATGTCACGGGAGAGGAATTCACTAATATATTAATATAAATACATAGAGTTTATTTGTCTTTATGGCACATTCTTACGGTAACTGAGAGAAAGTGGCTTGCTCCAAGTAATACAGTCTAGCCTTCCCTAATCTGGTGCCTCCCTGGAACATTGGACTGATGACCATGCTGTGGAAATTGGAGTTCAACATTTAGAGCAGGGGTCTCCAACCTTGGCAACTTTAAGACTTGTGAACTTCAACTCCCAGAATTCCTCAGCCAGCAAAGCTGGCTGAGGAATTCTGAGAGTTGAAGTCCACAAGACTTAAAGTTGCCAAGTTTGAGGACCCCTGATTTGGAGCGTTCTTTGGAAAGCACAAATTCCTTATATGTGGCACAAAGTGTAAAAACTTTGACCCATAGAGATCTTAACATATGACATTAAATATTTGGAGTTTCTATTTTTCCATTTTTACTTTAGTGCTTACATTTGGGTTTTTATGTGTTTGTATATGTGTGCATACACACAAATACATGCATTTCCTGCACAACGCTCATTGTTTTTCATTTTATTGTTGGCATATCTTATTTTCTGCCCCAGTGAAAGTAACTTTATGGGCCTGAAACATTTTATGAGATTAGATAATGACCAGGGTAGATAAATTTAGAAATGATATTGTCTATCCTCCCATATAAAATTAGAAGAATAGTTTAAAACAGACATGTCAAACTTGTGATGTCACATGAATCGGGACAGTTTTGCCATTGCCAGCAATGGGGTGGGCGTGGCTTCCGTGTGACGCGTCCAGACCGCGGGCCAGCAATTTGACACCCCTGGTTTAAAACATGATGTCAATGGAAGTGTAAGGTGGTTATAATCACCTCACTTCCCAATAGTTAAAAAAAAGTGTGTGTATGTGCAGGAAAGAAAATAAGTGAAAAGAGAAATACTGCAAATTATTTGCCTGAATTTTTCAAAGGAATATTTGCATTATTTTAAAGCAGTGTTTTTCAACCTTGGCATCTTGAAAAAGAGATGGGCTTCAACTCCCAGAATTCCCCAGCCATCATTGAAGTCCATTCTTCTTAAAGGTTCCTAAGGTTCAGAAGAAACTGAATATACTCATGCAAAAATAACAGGAGCATATTTTGGAACATGGTGTGAAGCACCGCCTTCTCGCTTGCTCTTGTGATAGTTCAGAGGTCTTCAAACTTGGCCCTTTTATGACTTGTGGACTTCAACCAGGCAGTTGAAGTCCACAAGTCATAAAAGGGCCAAGTTTGAAGACCCCTGTGATAGTTTAATGATGAGGATGGGTACATTTTCTCCTAAGGCAAGGCTAAGAGAAAGGAGTTTAGCCCATATCCATAAAACAGGAATTAGCTGTTCAACAACAAATTCTGCCCAAAATAAAATAACTGGCAAAATTGGAAGGTATAAATTGTAAGGAATATGTGGAAGTTGTTACATAAAGGCTGCATTCTAATTATATAGCTGCATTTACTTAGAGAAAACAGGATGCTAGTTCTGCAAAAAATTACAGTATAAATGAAAGGATATGCTTCTATTTATAGTAGGAAGAGTTAGTTTTAGTTCACTAAATTCAGATGAGTACTAGTAGTTTCCATGCTTTGCAAGGATAAGCTGTTCTTTTTCAAGTATTCTTTGCTAAAAATGTCTAATATAAAGACTTAATTTTTTAAAAAAGCTCTCATATCCATAATGAATGGAATTTCTTATAAAGTACAAATGACAAAATCTTCTATCAGCACAGGTTTTTACAGAATGCTTTTAAAAAGTGGGAGACATTTTTGGTTATAAAGATTGTCAGTATGTTTCATTTCAAAGTCTTAATTATGAATTATAAGCTGCCCGGAAACATTGGCTGAGATGGGTAGCCATAGAGGTTGAATAAATAAATTACACAAATGTATTATGTACTGTATTCCTATTTGCCCAAATGATTTAAACATAAATAGGAAAGAGGAGCAATCTCTCTCTCCCTCTTCCTCTCCATATTTCCAACCAAATATCTCCAATTCAGATCTTTCCACTCATTTTGTCTTCCCCCCACCCCCCAGTTAGAGATTTTGTGGAAAATCAGTTATCAGCCACATCATTTATCCCGACTTTATATGGATGCATATTATATAATATGCATATTATATTTTCCCTGTTAGGAAAGATTCCCTCTCCCATTCCAAAGGGTCTTAGAATTTTGCCAACCACAAATGAAATGGAGAAATTTCTGAAAGTTTTAGCTAGGGTGACAATATTGAATAAAGAGCTGTTGTGTTATTACCATTGAACGTACATTGCTCTAAATAATCCATGCAAGACATTGAGGAGTTAAATCCCTGCTTATTTCACATGCTGCCTTATGAGATCTTGGAATATACATCTGTTTTTTTTTTTCTTTATACCCATTCCTCATGCATTGCATTGATTCCGGGTTCAGTTCCTGGAATCGTTAATTAGAAATAGCAGGAAGCAGGTGATGAGAAAGATGGGACCCTGCTGAGCTTCTGCTGCTTAGAATAGTCTTCTCTATTGGCCTTGGCCCACTTCCTTTGTTGTTGGTCATTTCATCCTGCTAAGAAAACCACTATTGTTTTGGATTTTAAGGTCTGCTGTTCTGATATAAGAGAATTATTTTCTGTTACTTTATTGTGAGGCCTTCATTTTACTGTCCAGTTAGGTAGAAAATTTCATACGAGCAGTTGTAATTGCTCATTTACCCTTATCAGGTAGAGACAGTCAAATCATTTTGCTGCTTGGGCGCCAGACAAGATCATGCAGTTCCATATTATATGTTCAGCGTGGTGGGTATTTGAAAGTAAATGTTAACTTAAGTATTTGTTAAGGGCACAGGAACTATGGAACAGCATTCAGTTAAAATAACCATGTGCAAGTGAACCAGGTTGTTAGGAAAGTATTTTGATTAAAGAGTCTTGAAATCAAACGTACTAATTGAAATTGTAATACTGTTTTTTGTTTCTCCTAGTTTTTGAAATTGAAATACTATAGGCAGATAAATTGTTGTAAACACCCTGTTGGCATGAGCATGCAATGCACAGAGTTTTCCATCTGAAGCATCTGCCCAAGTTGATTTTATATGGCAGGCATTAAGAGGCATTCTTGCTCATCTTATGATCACATTACAGTTAGATAATTGGAAGCAGCTACTACTCAGACATTTAAGTTTATTTACTGTTCATCTTTAAAAAAAAAACATCTGCCATAGAATGCAGACTGAGCAGAACAGTAGCATATCATTTATTAAGCTTCTGGATAAATGCAGTTTGAATAATGTTTCATCGTGGCATTTTATGTTTAATGAAACTCTACGCCTGTTTAAAATAACATACAGAATCAAACAGTTGAAAGTTTGGTCAGTTACATTACATTAATAAATTTCCTCTAATGGCAAAACCGATTACCTATGAAGAATAGGAAGGAAGCAATTCCTTGTTATTCTCTGTAACATTACGGGAAACTCACCAAAATGTTTGTATAAATTGGGGGACCTTTAAGAGCAAGCCCTTTGAAGAGGGCAACATGATGCGGAGGAACAGAAGGTTGATATGAATAGTTTTGTTGTAATAGAATATTGGATTCCTCCTATGTCTTTTCCCAAGTCAGATTTAATTTCTGAACAGCTTTGATTGATGGATTGTGTGCTCTCAAGTATATTGACTCTTAGCAACTCACATAGGCAGACCTTCCCCAGGTTGATATGTCCCCACCTGGTCCTTTAGATCCTCAGCAGTGTACCCATTATACTTTAATTGAGTCCATCCAGCTTACTGGTGGTCATCCTCTTATTGTCTTTTCTTCTACCATTTCCAGCATTATGGATTTCTTATAGAGGTTGGTCTTTATAGAATATGTCCAAAATATGATAATTTGAGCCTTATCATTTGTATCTTGAGTGAGAACTCAGGATTGATTTATTTTATGATCTATGTGTTTATTTACTTAGCTGTTCATGGTGTCCTCAAGAGTCTTATCCAGGTCCTTCCAGTTTTGCATCGCGGCGAGATGGACGCAGGAAGGCAGGACTCTGCCTTCTGCGCCTAATTTTGCCCTGCTGGGGGCCCTAAAAGGGCCTAAAGTTGCCCTGAAGAGGCGATGAAGAAGGAGGGGTGCCTCGTCGATCACGGAGAGATGGCGGTCTTTCTGTTTGATCTGAGGAAAGCCCTCGAAACCGGCAGGGGAAAGAATGGCTACATTCCTGTGGCCAGCCATTAGCTGCTGACAACTGAAGAAGAAAAGCACTAATTAGCATTGTAAATAGCATGGTTGGAAGTGGGTGAGAATATTGATCCTTTCTTTACTATTTTACAACTGAATTTACTGGGAAAGGCTCCCAAGAAGCTAAAACCTCTGAACATGAGTGGAAGCGGCGTTTTAATTTATTTTATGGGGGACAGAAATACATAATACTAAAGTGGAAGTAATATAAAGCTACAGTTTTGATAAATTTGAGAACTGAGATAATTGTTAAGATTTTCTCTTGGAAAAAACAACAACAATTTTGAGGTGAAATATTAGAAACCAATCCTTTGTCTTAATAGTGGAAAATGGATTTTGAATGACATCTAGTGATGGATTTGAGTATAGCACTACAACTAGCTTCCTGGCTGCTTGGGGACTGCTAGCTTAATGGAGAATAGCTGGCAATAAAGGAAAATATTTTGGCATACTTATCATCCTGATTTTCTTGGACTATAAACACCTACTGAGCTTGGATTTTTAATCTCAAGGACTATTGGGAGAGAAAGAAAAAAATGACTTTTGACTATGTCTAGCTGGGAGAGACGTTTGAGCTGTTTTCAGGGTGGTTAAATATTTTGAACACTTTGAACATTGTGGATTACAACCTTGCCTGACCAACAATTCTTGGACACCTGAGACAAAGGATCACTACAAAATATTGCTTTGAGGACTGGACTCATATTCTGGAATTTAGTAGATTATAAAGGCTACACATAAAGACCAGAAAACTGGATGAAACCTTGTTCTACTCTTATTAAGATTGGTGATACTAGAGCAGTGGTTCCCAACCTTTTCTATACCCTGCACCCCTAGAACGCTTCTGATATATTCTCGCACCCCTTACAAAAGTTCAAAATAACGGCAACGAACTATGCATATACACTATAATTTTGAAAACCCAAATTTTCACACCCCCTGGAATATCATCTCGCACCCCTGGTTGGGAACCCCTGTACTAGAGGATCTCCAGGAATGATGCCTCAAGAAAAAACAAATACCTTTCAGAAGGAAATATACTCTATGCTACAACTAATTCACCAAACAATTGTCGCACACGAAGAGGGCACAAAAAGAAACCATAATGAGACTAAAAATAATTTAGATAATATAAATGGGCAAATCTCCAAATTAAATCTACAACTAGAAGATTCCCAGACAACAACTACAAAGTATGAACAAATAAACCAGAAATCAGAAGATGAAGCAGAGGAAATGGACCTAGAGACGGAAGAGATAAAAGAAGGGAAATAATAAACTACCATATACATATAAATTACTGCAAGACTTAGCCATAACAACAAAAATGGAAAAGATGCTTTAGCCCTTAGGTCTGCAAAAGATACCTGATGATAAGGAAGAAGATTTTAAAAAATGGAATATAGAGCTGTCAGGGGAAATGTCACAACCTGGGAGACAAAAAATGAAAAGAGAAATTGAGGGAGAAGGAAAGTGGGAGTTGCTTAAGGAATATAAATGGGCGAAATTCCCCCCAAAAAATACCCTACCTAAATTGTCTTCCTCATGCCAAGCAACTTTTACAAAAATAGAAAGAAAATTCCTGGGTGATTTAATTGCCTTGGCTTGGAAAGCTACTTGGTAAAGAAAAGAAAAGAAAAGAAAAGAAAAGAAAGAAAGTTAGATTTAAAAAACAGAAGATTTGACCTATTAGAGAGGGTATTACATATTTAAATGGGATGACCCTTAGATATAATTAGACTTTTATAATGAAAGATGTGATTTAGAATTAAAATAGCATTCTTTTTTCTTTTTTTGATACAGGGAATATGAAAATAAGAAGGATGGCTGATGAATACAACTTTTAGCTATATAAATGTGATTAATATTGAGAAAATTATACCTGACAAAGATATTTCAAATATTGATAGGAAATCAAACCTTAACAAGAGCATGAAAAACAGGATATTGATTTACGAATTGATATTAATGTTATTTGTATAATATTAGTAAAATATGATGAGGATTATACATCAATAGTAGTAAGAATTGTAACTGTGTAATGAAGGGAAAATGGAAAAAATATGGGGAAGAAAGGAGGATCAGAGAAAAAAATACTGGATTGTGCAGTACTGAACAGATTTATATTGAAGAAGTTAATGTTAAATATGTGAACCCAGACAACACGTTGTTTACTAAGCACTAAAGATTGTAATTTTTAAAAATCAATAAAATATTTTAAAAAAGAGTCTTATCCAACACTAAAAATAAAAAGCCACAAAACCTTCTGAAGTGGAAATATTTACATCCATTTAATATCACATGCATAGCATAGGGAAGATACAAAATATATTCTGTTTTAATGAGCAGGCATTCCGGAAAAATCTTGACCAACATTTGGTGAATTTATATTCTTAAGCAGGGGTCTTCAAACTTGGCCCTTTTATGACTTGTGGACGTCAACTCCCAGAATTCCTCAGCCAGGTACGCTGGCTGAGGAATTCTGGGAGTTGACGTCCACAAGTCATAAAAGGGCCAAGTTTGAAGACCCTTGTCTTAAGGCATAAGGGCACGACTGTTATGCAGATCAGTTTACCATGGTCTTGCTTTCATGGACTTTTGCTGGGTTGGACAAGTAGTCAGTTCAGTTTATAGAAACAACTATTCTTTTTAGAATTAACTAATCCTAAATTCTTCTTAGCATGGGAATCTTCCAAAATGAATAGGAAAATTTACAAAAAAATTCTTTGTGTTTTACCCACATAGAGCATTAATGCCTACTGGAAATTCCACATGATTGCTAAGGGAATATGAGAGACATCTTACATCTTACATCTTCCTGATCCTAGAAAATTTTTCAAAGAGATTATTCTCTTTTCTTTCTGCCTTTTAACAACTTTTCTGTGCCACTGTTATTTTGTTTTGCTTTTAGATTTTTCCTCACAATTCAGATTTAATCTAATATTGTTTTCAGGCCTCTTCCTTCTTTAGGAAATCTGCAGATGCATGTGAACAATTGTATTTCAGAGATATCAAGTAATAATATTCCAAATATTCTCTTTGTTTTTAGGTGGATCTTGTACACAGTATTAATTTAAAGGAAGATTTATCTGTTCAGGAAATAATAAACAGAGGACAGATGTACAGCTAAGTAGTGATGTAATAACCACATTTTTTTTCTGTGTTTGCATGTGATGAATATAAATAAAATAAATCAATAAATGAAATATATATATATACTAATCAATATTTCAATTTGGCAATAAAACTGTGTGGCTGAATATTTAGTTTTAAGGTCCCTGGGACATAAGAAAATGATTGTGGCAAATTTTATTGCAATTAAACTATTAATGCTTTTTAATTTTAGAGGAACAAAAATTAACAAATTTAATTGTGCATTTATTTTAAAAATTCAATTTGGTACCAAAATACAATATCTTTCTACTAATTTTTATTCTGACATTTATTTATTTATTTATTTATATTGTTCCTCAGTTATTAAACTGTAGAATTGAGAGAACATGAAAAGTGGCTTAGTTACCGTAAGTGTGATTTGGCAGAGAATATCATAAGGGAAAGCATAAGGGAAGATAAGTACATACTATCACCTTCATACTCCAACCTGCTTTTTACTAGGGATATAACATATAGCAATTACGTGTAAAACTATATAATACAGCTCTGCAAATGTTTCAGGTTCAGATAATTTTGAATTTGATCCTTTTCACGTCTAAAATGTCCGTCTTGCATTTGAAAGAGGCTGTTTTGATCATTCTGGAAGTGATTCAAGTCCAAATTTCCAAAATGACTAAAACAGCATATTTTTGAATGAGAAATAGCTATTCCTAACCCAAAATGTGTTTTGAATTAAAAAATGCTTTGTACACTATGACAGGTAGTCCTCACTGACTGCCTTGATTACCTACCGAAGTTACGATGACCGTATAAAAACTTTGCAAGCAGTCTTCGCTTTTACGAGCATTGCAGTGTCCCACGGTCATGTGATCACCATTTGTATACTTCTCAAGCAGCACACATTTATGACTGTTGCGGCATCCCACAATCACTTTATTGCCACTTATGCGCTTCACAGTTGGCTTGCAGTAAGCTGAGTTAGTAGAAAAGGCAGAAGTAAAATTGTAAATTGCAGTTATATGATGTTTCACTTAATGGCTATGGCACTTCACTTAATGACTGAAGGGGAAGTGATGTCATAAATCCATCATAGTGAGATGATTTCCCACTTAGCAACAGTGGCGCTTAGTGACTGAGTTGCCGATCCCAATTGTGTTCATTAAGGGGGACTACCTATATTGACTATCATCTTAGAAGCTGTGACAAAGGACAGTCCCCAATACTTTTGAGCCTATCCAGCATGTAGTTCAGAGACTGATAGATAATGTGAATGTCACATAATAGCCTTAAGTGCCCTAAACTTCAGTTAATATTTCCAGCCTCTGTGAAAAAAATGAAACAACGAAGATGACCCAATAAACAAACATACTATACTGTACATATTAATTTCTCTGTTCAGTACAAGCAAAACAAAAATAAATAATAGCAGTTAAAAGGTGGATCAGTGTTTTGTTTTTTATTTGTTAAGTAGAGCAGGGCTTTTCAACCTTTTCACCCATTGTACCACTTTTAGGATATGGCAAAATCCGAGTACCACCAGTCGCCTAGCAAGGTGCCAAAAACTTGATGACACCCCCCCAAAAAGGGAAAAAAGTGATGAAGTACAGGTAGTCCTCGACTTACAACAGTTCGCTTAGTGATTGTTCGAAGTTACAATGGCACTGAAAAAAGTGCCCCCCAAGGCACAGCCGAGCAAGACACCTGCCTGCCCACCCGGCGGCGCTCTTCCTCCTGTCCGAGGTTTTCATTGTTGTGAGCTTTTCTGTTGAGGATTGGCAGTGGGGGTGGGGTGGGGGGTGTTTGGTTTTTATTCCCCCCGTCTGCTGGGTGGTTGCAGCAGGTTTTGGTCACTTCACATGACCCTGGGACACTGTGACCGTCATAAATATGAATCAGTTGCCAAGCATCTGAATGTAAATCACAAGACCCTGGAGATGCTGCAACATTCCAGCTGATTGGCGCTTCTT
>NW_015388326.1:223918-262649 GCF_001527695.2 Protobothrops mucrosquamatus | reverse complement strand
CGCCGGGCTCCAGCTGGAGCCCGGCGCTGATCCTGGCCCATCCACTGAGCCCTGACAGTCCCGAAGAAGTGCTGATCCTGGCGCTTCCGCTGAGCCCCGACAGCCCTGCAGCTCCAGCCATCTCTCTCTCAGGCTTGTGCGGTGCTACCACCGGTTCAGCTCATTCCCCTCCCCCACTACCACTTTTCTAGGATGGTCGCGTACCACCTGCCAGGTGCCAATGTACCACAGGTGGTACCCATACCACTGGTTGAAAAGCCTTGAAGTAGAGCAACCTGTAGGCTGAAGGAGCTTATATTGGAGTACAGCGTATACCACTTTATTATGGAAGGATCTAAAATATTAAACTTTACTTTTGGTCTGGGATGGTGGAGAGTTGAATTACAGTACGTATTTATTTTACTTATTGGGGGCGGGGGAGCTTGCGTAGATTTCACAACTGTTTGTGGATTGTGTGTGTGCAGTGTCACGTGGAGAGAAGAAACTTAACCCTGTACAATCACTTTCGCTTTTGAACAAGGAATTGGGCCTGATTTCTAATCCATTCCCATATGTGTTATATAAAAGTGATAAAGCAGATTTTGTTCATTAAAGTAAATCATTAGCAGAGTTACAGATTAAGATCTGATGGGGGCAGAGCAAGACCACATGGCTCCGAGATTTTTCTGTTATTTCACTCAGAAATAAAAAGAGAAATAAGCAGTTTGGATGTAAGCCAAGGCTCATCAGAATGTGCAAATAGTTTCACATTTCACTGACTTCAGTTATTGGCTTGCATTCTTTAGTAGGCATTTTCCCACCTCCAGACTGATACTATGGTGTTCCTATTTACCTCTCTCTCTAGGTCTAAGGAAATGGCTTATTTAATAGTTGGCCTTGTACTATCTGTTCTTAAGCCGAAGAAATGATAGGCAACTGAACCAGGCAGGCAAGCTTTGATCTTGTTTTTTTCTTACCTTCTGACATGTTCAACTCTAGTTGAACCTAGCTGCATTGTCACTTTTTCCCTTCAATGTTCTTCTGTTTAGAGTTATACGCTTTAGCAGTTCTCCTAGTCTCACCCACCCAAATCTCATAAATCCTAATTGGAATTAGTTGCCAGCGTTCTTTACTCTGGATAGAAACTGAAAGAAACCCCTTCCATCTTCAACAGCTACTAAAGCTGTCTAATCTGGTTTAGCTATTGTGGGGTCTCTAGCTGCCAGCCAGATGCTCCATGGCTCAAATTCTCCTCCCTGGAATCCTTTCTGATCTTGGCAAGCCATCTTAGAGATTTTGGGGCTTTCCCTCCTTCATGAGGAGCGAAACTATCTCCTTTGCCTTTCTCCTTGTCAGCAAAGCAAAGTACAGAAATAGAAAAGGGAGTTTGTTTGGGTTATTTATCTCAGCCCAAGCCATCTCTACAGTTAACATAGGTATGTGGATCCGCATCTAGATAGCACCAAGCATTGCTGACCGCAAGCTTCAATTCAGTTCAGTTCAATTCATTACATCTGTAAAATGACCATTAGCTTGTCATATTAACAATGACATTAATAATAAAATATTAATAAATGATATTTAAATAATACATAATAAAAGTAAGTAAACAAGGCAAGGGGATTGAATATTCATTAATTCTAATTCATGTATGCAGGAGTTTAATCATACTCTTTATTTGGGAAAAGTCAACATGACCTATATTGAGTAGTTTGGAAAGATGGAAGTAACCATCTTCATGCCAATAATCCAGAGGGGCAAATTTGCCGAAGAAAGCAGTGGAAGAAAAATATTTCTCGTCATAGCAAAACATATCTGTGAAATAGTATTTAAGGTATTTGTATAAAATGGACATTCCCCTTTGATCTGCCTCTAACTAAATTTGATGGAGTACTTTTAAACTTCATTTTCAGAAAGCCAATTCAATGCTAATTTCTCCAAATGACTTGAGGAACCTTTATATATCTATTTTAAATAAGATTCACTGTACAGGGAGCAGGGAGCAGCTGTAGCAGGAGGGACTTTTCATAGATTTATCTTGTGCTCCAGTTGTACCCATTCCTGGACTGGGAGGCCTTCACCACAATCATTCCCACCCTGATCATCTTCCAGTTGTATTACTGTAATGTTTTATTGGGGGGGGGGAGCTACCATCCAGAATGCAGTGGCGCATGCGTTTCTGCCTATGGTTTGTCTATGTTTTACTGCTGCTATGGGAGTTACACTGTCTTCCATTTCTTTTCTGCTGCTCTTCAAGGAGCTGGTTATCACTTTTAAAGCCTCAAATGGCCTGGGACAGTTGTGGGACTGTCTCTCCAAGTATATCTACCCATTCTATCAGGTCTGATAGGGTGGACATGCTCCAGGCCCCATCTATTGGGACCTAGTCAGTATGCCTTCTCCATAGCATCCCCTCCCTCTCTCTCTCTCTCTCTCTCTCTCTCTCTCTCTCTCTCTCTCTCTCTCTCACACACACACACACACACAAGATCTGACAGGCCCATACCCTCCTGGCCTTCTGAGAACTCCTGAAGTTTTGGCCCTTCCCACAAGCTTTGGGATAGTATGTGGCTGGAGCCCAGGAATTACCAGTACACTTATTGTTTTATTATTGTTCTAGCTACCTGGGATTATGATACATAAGATGAGTGGCTATATAAATCTTTTAAATAAATAAAATTTTCTTCAGCATTTGTGCATGTTACATTTGATCTAATAAATCATGCTAGAAGTTAGATGGAATTCTTCTTGACTTCACTGGCGGAATCAGGCCTTTGAACTGCTGGTCAGGAGCTCCTGTTATTAATTTACCAGATGAACCTTACCTTTCTTGAGATTTCTTCCAAATAACTCCCAATTAGTACTTTGCTGAGCATTTTGGTTGCAAAGCAGTTTACAAAGAGTGTGGGTCTCTGAGTTCGTCCAGCTTAGGATCTAATTTTTCACAACTTTTTGGCAGACTTTTTTCATTTTTAAAAAAGCCATGAGTTGGCAGTCAGTACCAACAGCAATGAGCTTTGGAATTTTTTTTGTTTGAGTAAAGAAATTCTGCTTCTCAGAATGGCTGC
The DNA here is from genome assembly GCF_001527695.2 of Protobothrops mucrosquamatus. Lineage (NCBI taxonomy): Eukaryota > Metazoa > Chordata > Lepidosauria > Squamata > Viperidae > Protobothrops > Protobothrops mucrosquamatus. Next base: position 259,602 of record NW_015388326.1, on the reverse strand, counting down.
CCCTTGGGATAGGGAAGAATTAGAAGAAGCTTGCTAACGCTCCGACACATTTTAACTCAGTTACCTCATTGCATGAAACTTTGAAAGTTTTGTAATATGTTAGAGCAAGAGCATGTTTTGTGTGTGTATTTTGGAAGCAGATCTGTTTCAATAATTTTGGGAAAATAAAGTAAAAAAGTATTTAGAAAAATCTTGTAGCTTATTGTGAAAGAATGTTGTTACATGATTAGGCATTTCCTTAACACAGGGGTGTCAAACTGGCGGCCCATGGGCCAGATACGTCATGTGCAGGCCACGCCCACCCCGGCTCCTCAAAGGCAAAAAACATTGTGATACATCAAGTGATGCGACCGAGTTTGATACCCATGCCTTAACAGGAAAAAGTTGGACCAGTTTTTTGAGATGATTTTAATTTTAGCTGTTTTCTGTTTTACTGAATAAACTCTCCTTTAGGTGATTGTACTTATTATACCTTTTAATAACATAAGTTAAAAGTGTTCAATTCAGACTCATATTTAAGCCTTAATATATTTGCAATTCATCTGTGAACAGAAGGTTTGGTCAGAGAAAAGAAATTGAGATGAGTCCAAGGTCAGGTCTCTTTATTTTACGAAGATCTGCAGCTTGTAGAACTGTGCTGCTACTTAGAGGAAGGGAAGTAAAAGGACTTGGCCTGCTTGACCCAAGATTTATCTTATATATCAGAGGTGGAGAACGATGACTTGTGGCTGGCTCAGGAATTCTGGGAGTTGAAGTCCACGAATCATAAAAAGGTCACCCCTGCTGTATATGGATAGGATAGACTGTGGAATCAGAGATGTCCTCAGTTATCTGATGCTTTTACCAAAATGACCAAAAACAATTTTCAGATAACACAAAGGAAGTTTCACTTCTTATATATAAACATTGGCATTTGCTTTCTCTTGAAGATGCCTCTGTGTAGAATGAATTGTGTCTCTTATTTATCTTTCAGGCTTCGTTCAGAGAGTGGTTGTAATTTTAAGAATTGCACAGAAAGAAGGAACCTATAGTTAACTAATACTTACCGTACATCCTAGTCTTGTTGAGAAGGAAGCAGTAGCCCTTGATGAAAACTGCCTTGCTGTGCATTTGTTAAAAGATGCAGGGACATTCCCCAGATTGTGAAAATGGAAACCTAGGCCATAGTGATATATAGTTATGGAGGGTTTGGACATAGGTTTTTGTATCTGGATGTGGTGTATGTGTGTGGGATGTGTAGAATTATGCTGATGTATCCATCAGGTGACAGGTTAGCTAGATCTTGCTGAAAATGTTTGTTTCCTTTCACACCAATTAACTTTTAAAGAGCTATTTCTTTCCATTTGAAAGGGAAACTACCTGCTCTTAATTTTTTTTGAAACCGATTGTTGATACATTCCTTTACAGTCTGGATTGATTCTCCCACAGTTTGAATATTGGATAGTGTTTCGCTGATGATCAGCTCTGTGGTTACACTATACCAGGGGTAGGCAACCTCGGCTCTTTTATGACTCATGGACTTCAACTCCCAGAATTCCTGAGTCAGCAGACTCAGGAATTCTGGGAGTTGAAGTCCATGAGTCATAAAAGAGCCGAGGTTGCCTACCCCTGCACTATATGATCAGATAGTGGGAAAACAATCTAATGTATTCTAGATGTTTGGAGCTAGGGATCTCTGATATTTTCAAATGGTTTTTTTTCAGCAAGCCTGAGCATCCCCTAGTACAGCGGTTCTCAACCTATGAGTCGCGACCCCATTTGGGGTCGATCGACCATTTCACAGGGGTCACCAAGCAAGGCTGTACGCCATTTTTTTCCCCTTTTCCGGTGGGTGCCTTACCTCCCTTGAGCTGGGCCAGCTGGTGGTTGGCCTGCTCCGTCTCTGCCGCTTGCCAGCTATGCCTCGGCCGGCGCAGGGGGCGGAACCACGCATGCGCGGCGCTCCCGGGCAGGGAAAGTCCTCGACTTACGACCGGTTGGGTAGTTCTCGACTTACGACCTGTTTAGTCCTCGACTTACGACCTGTTTAGTCCTCGACTTACGACCGGTTGGGGGTTGCGGCATTAAAAAGGTTGAGAACCACTGCCCTAGTAATAAGGAGCCTGAGTTCTGGCTATATTATATTGCATGTCATATTGTCCATCTCTCATGATTTACTGTTTTATTTATTTTTATTAACAACTCAAAGCAGCAAACATACATAATACTCCTTCCTCCTCCTATTTTCCACATAACAACCCTGTAAAGTGAGTTGTTATGCTGGAAAAGATTGAGGGCAATAGAAGAATGGGACGACAGAGAATGAGGTGGCTGGATGGAGTCACTGAAGCAGCAGGCGTGAGCTTAAATGGACTCCAGAAGATGGTAGAAGACAGGAAGGCCTGGAGGAACGTTGTTCATGGGGTTGCGATGGGTCAATCACGACTTCGCAACTAACAACAACAAAGTGAGTTGGGCTGAGAAAGAGTGATTTGGCCCAAAGTCAGCCGGCTAACTTTCATGCCTAAAGCAGGACTAGAACTCTCAGTCTCCCAGTTTCTAGCCTGGTACCTTAGCCATCAGCCCAAATTTATGTTTATTACTTTTAGCTGGTTTTATAGAATGTTTTGTTTTATTATATGCTGCGCAGTATCATTTTTTATGAGATAAGAAGCCATATAAATTTGATAAATACATGAATCTTTGAATCTTGGTTATGTTACAAAGTGCAGATCATCTTTTTTGGGGGGGAAGTCTAAACCATCTGATGAGCTCAAATTTGCCTACATTTGATACAACAACCTCAGGCTACACCAACTGGGATCTCTGTCCGTCTGTCTCTCTCAATTTGCAGTCTTCCAAAATTGTTCTGAAGATAAATAAAGGGCAAGGACAGGAGCCATTTTTTCAGCTTTGCACTATGTGCGTGGAAGGATAGGAAAAATAACTATATAGTTACCTGTCCACATATTAGTTTTCTATAGATTTTAAAGGAATACAGAGACAAAATAATATAAATCTCCTTTGCCACCATGTGTGGAAAATATGAACCCCAATAAAGACTTGAAAAATGGAACAATCATCATTATACTTCCCTGAGTTTGTGGGGAAAATTCTTAAGGCGTGTGATCTTTTCTCTTTCATGTTGAATACAAGCAGGGAGGCCCCATGAAAAATGAGATTAGGAAAACCATGTTAATCATAGCTCTGTTTAATTTGTCCTTCTAGGGTGTCAAGAATATGCCAAATAAGATGAAATAAATCAAGTGTCTTCCCATACCTAAGGCAGTTTAATAAGAGAGAGAAAATGTATACTTCAATGCCACATATCATCCGCTCACAATAAATGCAATGAGTTATTCTTTAAGTTTCCAAAACTGCAGGCATTTGTCTGTATGAAACTGCTGTGCCATCATTTCCATTAACTCTTTCTGTGATGAGTAATAAGGTAATTCCTGGAATAACAATGATCATCTCAAAGAGTTCAAGAAAAGTCTGTTGTTGGCATGAGTGAGTTGTAGTTTGAAATTAAAGTTTGTATCTTGAAACATATAGTAGGTACTCGCAGGTTTTTTTTATGTTTGTATTTTCTCAACCCTTTCTCCCCATGGGACCTTTGTTAAGATGTTGTTTAAGCATTTTGGTGAATTAGCTTTTCAGTGGCCTTATTATATTATCCCCAGCTTCTAGCAAATTGGTGAATTAAAGTTATGTATTCATGGTGCAGTTGGTTAGAGCCTTAACTACTCTCAAATGCTTCTTGGGGCCGAGACATAAAATGGCCAGTTAGATGCTCAAGAAGGAAATATGCCATTATTATTTCTAGGAACCTGCTCCTGAAAAACTGACTATTCCTCAGTCAAAGTTGTTACCACACCTTTCCCTAAGGGCATGGTCCAGACTACAGGTCTTCTCGGATGTAGCTTCCATTCCTATACCTGGCCCTTTGCCCCCAACATCATAACTGCAAGTAGAGGCTACCTGAGGCAGACATTAAACGAGGACTGGCTTTTGTGCTTTGTTTTTATATTTTTTTGACCTTATACTTGTTCTCTGCCCAGAGGTGGGCTATTAATATTTTTAAAATAAATAAACAATGGGTAGGTTTAAGAATCGTAACAGCAGAACCTGTGTAAAAGAAATAAGGAAATGGATTACTTTGTAGCAAAATTCAGTTAATTTAGGTACTAATAGGTTACAAACCTCATAGTAAAAATTTCTGAATCAGTTGGCAACTGATTCTATAAGTTTGGCAGGGTTGCAAGGTCTATTTAGGGCAGAAAAAGTGTTAGCAGGTGGCACCATTAATCTCTGGATTGGAATGCTTTTAGTTGAAGTTCTGGCTTCTTTGTAGTAGCACATTAAAGGCTAAGTTTCCAATAAGAAAGCGTTTAAGCAGTATAATTGGCATTCTGAATTCCACAGAATATGCCCATCTTCAACAATGTTTGTTGCTTTGAATTATATTCCTGATATTAATTTGCCTTAAGGGTAATGTATTGTGTTCAGATTCCCTTTTTATTTCCTTTTCTCAGATAACAATGGTGAACTATTATATAGTACCAACATTAAGAATTTCTGAGCATTAGACCTAATTATGATTAGCAAATCAGTTTCTGGCTCTACTTGCGAACCCTGGGTTAGTATTTGCAGCAACATGTTTAGCTTCAAAAGGAAGAGAATAAAATCCGTAATCCCTTCTCCTACTCATGAATTGCATCAAATGGGTCATTCTGCTCCCTTTTCTATCCCTGCAAAGTCCTCAGGTTTCCTTTTGAACTGATTTGGCTTGTACACATGGAGTTTGAGAGAAGATCAAAGGAAGGCCTGACTGCAGAACTGAAAGGTCTCTTGCATAATGTCCATTGTTCCTAGTATCTAGAATTCTGAATTGGTGCCATGTTACATCATACTGCTACACACTCCTGTGCTTTCCGATAATGACAACTATGCAAGTCTTTGCAAAGTTCTTTAACTAGTTTTGTTTTTCGTCTATTTATTCTAGGGAGTGAAAACAGACTTACCCAAAGCCTTCTAGATTTAATTTTCTAGCATCAGGTTCGAAAGCAGGTGCGATTTTGTGTCTTTTAATCTGTTTTTATGTGAGAGGTTGATTTTCGTAGACATGGACGATTGTGACAATCAGAATAGAAGAGGAAAATTCATTATCACGCAAACAATCAGCGTGTGACCTTTCTACTCTCTTATTCTGACATATTGAAGTATTATGTTCAAAATATGCTCTGCCATTACTGCAATTTAACAAAATGCTAATGAGAAATAAAGGTCAAGTACTCATATTTCAGAACAGCATAACCAGGTTCCCTTGCACAAATCAGCAGTTCACCAGTTTTTAAGATTTTTGATTATTCTGATTGATTGGATGGTTCTGACCAGGTGCTTGCAAAAAAAATCCTTAAACTAGTCCCCCCCCCAAATATTCCTACATGCTCTGTTTTATCTAGGATAAGAGTTTTCTCCAGTGGAATGTTAAGAATGTGTTTGTAGTTAGCGTGTAAGTGAAATGCATGAGATGGGAGTGAAGGATTACTCCTGTTTTAAACTATTAATTTTATAATAATAAAAGCTTGAAACAAACAATTATACAGATTACAAAAATTTTTTTTGCAGTTTTTCCTAAACAGGAAAATTCCAGAGTTAGATATTCTTCATGAACTTCACAGAACGCATTTTCTTCCACACTTTGGTTTTAATGTTATTTGTGGCTCTGCAAGTGGCAGTGTTTTGTGTAAAACTGTCACTTTTTATTCCGAAGATTTTTGGTATTTACAGTTGAACTTGTGCAAATTACTTCAGAGCTTTCTTGCCCATTAAAATAAAGGAGAATCCCCTACATTGCAACCTAAACCTATCAATTTAAAGCTGCATAGATTCTGCTTTCTTAAAGAGAGCTGGTTTGGTTAGTTAGTGGTTAAGACAGCAGGCTAGAGACCCAGAAACTGTGAGTTCTAACCTCACCTTAGGCATAAAGCCAGCTGGATGACTCTGGGCCAATCATTCAGCCCATGATGTGAGACTTGACAATATGCTGGTTGGTCAATTCCTGGTCATAACCAATGGATCAACCCTTGATCGGTCCAAAAAGTAAGCAGACCCTGCACTAGGAAGAAAAAAAAACCACTTTTCCTAAAATGAGCCTAGCATGAGATGTGGTGGGTTTTCGGTAGGGCCTCCAGAGCCACTTGTGTGAGATTAGTAGAGTTTGACACCCCTGTTCTAGATCCAAAACTGAAAAGGGAAATACTTCTGGCATATTTCAGAGCAGTGTGCCAATTCCTGTGCTGGAAGCTTGCAATTTGCTTTGAAGTATGGCTGCTTCCCAATGCTGTCATAATTCTTAGAAAACAAACAGTGGTGCTTCAATCTGAAGTGTACCCTAACATGTCTGGGGGGCTAGAATCAGGGGCAAAACCCTTCATCGCAGATTTATGTCTGACCAAGTTAATTAGGGCAACTTTCTGTGAATTGGCTCTCACAATCTGGAATCACTATTGGCACGACACTTTATTTAATTCATCATTTTGTTTTTCTGCCTTTGTTTTTTTCAAGCTCTGAAGGTAAAAATGACAAAAATTATAAGTTTGTATTAGAGACTTTGCAGAATATTTTCAGACACTAAATAAACTGATTTATATTATTGAAGAATAAAGCAACACTGGATTAGACATTCGTGTAGGTTGTTACTACAGATAGTAATTAACTGCTGGTAAAGGTAAAGTCCTCTTGAGTTCAACTCAACCTCTCAGGAATTCATAGATATTTCCAAATAGTTTTCTTAGCATCAATAGATTGCCATTGCCTTTTTTTCTAGAATGTGTTTTGATTTTCTAGTCTACTCTGAAGTCCTGGGGTTTCCAAGGAGTTTCCCATAAAAATATCACCATTCTAACTGCTTATCTAAGGGTCTGCTAGATGCTGGTTTATAGTTGGACACTGGAAATTGGGATGTACAAATAGTTCTTATATGCAGTCAGACCTTTAGTATAATTTAAGTCAGTCTTTTCCTAGCTTCTATACAGTTGCGGGGATGGCATATGGCCAGAGAAATGCTGAGCTGAAATGTACTAATAGTATGATTTGATACAGGTAGTCTTTGACTTACAACTGCAAATCGAGCCAAGAATTATGGTTGTAAGTTGTGCTGGTCATTAAATGAGTCACTATGTGATTGTACTCAATTTTACAATCTTTATTGTGACAAATTCATTGTTCACAATAGGTGTATTTTGCCGGAAACTGGAAGTAAACTCCAGCTTCCAGGGAAAAAAAATCATAAATCACGATCCTGTGACCACAAAATTTTACAAACAGCTGAAAAGTTACCAAGCATCCAAAGTGCAATCCTGTGATGTCAGGGGGAATCCATAAGTAGCCTTGGGGAGGTCTGTCGTAACTTTAAATGACCGCTAAGCACCTGATCGTAAATCAAGGACTACCTGTATAAGGCTGCCTTATAGCCACAGAAACTGAGTGAAGCTCTCAGAGTTTTCAGACGAGGTTTTATTCTCCCTCGTAATTTTTTATCACCAAAATGAAACCCAGAGATGTAGTAAAAGTACCGGTATATCCTTTCCTAATTTATAAAAAATAGGTTTTTGGGTTTGTTTTAAATTCTTGACTTCCTCCTAAAACACAAAATACAACTAGGAGAGTGGGGAGGACAAAAAGAACCTTGGGGTATATATTCATGCTGGCAAGACCCATGTGGAATTGAAATTAGAATGCAATTAAAAATTACGAATTGGGGTGGCTGGGTGGACAGCTAGTACAGCCTGCTTTCCTTTTAGTCAGCTGATTTGGAATCATAACTTATACAGATATTGATAAAATATACAAAAGTTCTGCCAATATACAGTAAAATATGCAAAGGGAAGACAGACATAGGTATAGTCCTTGCTTATTGACAGGTTATTATTCAAAGTTATGGATGACCCCCCCCTCAAAGCTACTTAGAACCTGGTTCCACAGTTATGGCCGCAGCACACACACACACACACACACACACACACACCGTGGTCCTTTGCCTTTATGAAAGATTGCAGGTATACTGCAGTGCTTCCTCCCTGCCTATCTCTCACCCCATCCCTCATATTGGAGGCCTTGGGCCATCAGTTTATTTTCTTTTTTTAAATGTTCCAGTTATAAGCCATTGCCAGGTTTTATCTTTATGCATTTTCCTCTTGATCTTTTGTAGAAATTGACTTGTTCTTGGCTGTCTTTGATATAATAGCCAGTTCATACTTTTCTTGTTTGACAGTTTATTTGACCTAAAGTGAACCTTTGCCTTCACTTCTCTGGGGCAGGTATAATCTGTCAATATCTCTATGGGATATATAATGCATAGTGAATAGTAATGGGTTTTCTTGTTTTTCAATCCAAACTGTCCAGTTCAGCTTGTGTCCAATTAATAATTCAAATAATGAGTTGTATCAGAGGTATGGCCCAGGGGTTCAATTTTGTCTTTAGCAATTTTCTCATTAGATGTATTCTTTACTAATCATGTTTTTAACTTACCCATGCTTATGTTATCCAACTATAAAATCCCTAGATATTTGTAGGCTTCATTCTGATGGTTCCTGATGGTTCGGTGATTTGATATTTCAATTCCATTACTATTTGTAATTTTACCTCAATTTATTGCTAATGTAGGACGTTCCTCTAGGTCAAATTCGATTGCTATATCTCTGCTAAAAGGTTTTACAGTGTTTGTCAGTGACTGAATTTTGATTTCTAATTTTCCCTAAAGCTTCAAATCATTCAAAGCAAATGTTAGATTTTATAAGCATTTTTCGCTGTTTGATAACCAGTATATGTTTTCTTCAAAATCACTAAAAGACAAACAGAGCAGCTCCATGGCAAATAATAAGGGTGATAATGAGTCATAATAACTCTCCTAATGTTGACAAGCCTATATTTTTCCTTTCCAACCACCAATTTTGTTTTCCTCTGTTTCATTATTTTTTCCATAAACATTCTAATGTTTTCACTGATGCCAATTGTTTCCAAACTAACCAAATGGGAAGGAATTAAGCACCTTTTTATCATCAATCCACACCATATGTTTTTGGTTTTTTTTGCCTTTTGCAGTTCTCCAGAATCATTTTATCAATCAGACGTTGATATACAAAACATCCTGCTTTTCCTTTTATTTCCTTTCTGTTCTACTGGGAGGATGTTACTTTCTTCTAAATAATATTGGATGTTGTATGCTGTTACGCCTCTGAGTAATTTAAACATTGTAGGCAGCATGGTATCAACTTATAGTTTCCTGGTGTTGTCCCTTTCACTGAGTATTTTTAAATCAGATACATTTTGCCAGTATCAACCAACAGCTGAAGTTTCCTTTATGCAATACTTCTTTATTATTGTGATTATTACTATTCATGCTATCTGAATACCAACTCATCTGCATTGTAAAAAGTGATAGATTTGCCCTGAAGTGGACCATGGCCTTTTGTGTCCAAATAGATGAAATCTGCTATTCTGTGGTAGGATTTAAACTAATCTTTGCAAAGTCACTCCCGACATGTTAATCTTCTAGAGTCTAGACAGCCCAGGTATCTTCACTTCTTGCTGCACCTTTATCCATTCTGCTACTTCATTCTACTTATTGTATTCTACTACCTTTTCATTTTAAGAAAAATCAGTTGTAGCAGCAGTGCTTTGCAACTCCACATTCTTTGATTTGAAAGGAGGTGTTTATACAACGTAAACATCCTGTATAATGGTAGTTAAAATGTAGAATACTCAGCCCAGGATATTAGTTAAAAGCAGCTAAAAAGCTTTTCAAAATCCATTTAAAAGCCAATAAAGTGGACTTGGAATTGTAGAAACTGGGGGACACCATTGGAACAACAATATCTCTAGTTGGTACTTTTTGCTATTGAGATATCTAACACTGCAATTAAGTTGATATGAACGCAGACTTCCATTGTGTAGAGCAGATTACTCCATTACTGAATTAGGTTATTTTAAAAATGGTAAAGCTGCTTAATGTAGGTTCTTGAATTAGCTGAAGTGGATATATCAGGATTACCAGCAGTTGATTTATTGAGATGTTTTTTTTGTCAAGTGGGGGCCCCTTCAAAGGGATCTACAATGAGAGGGGAGAAAAACCTACACAGCAACATAATACAATTACAGAATGAAGACCAGACTTATTTGAAACAAGCTAAAACAATGATACAGATCTATATACATGCTTCCAAGGTTATTTTGGTCTGACAGTGAAATTATAAATAGAAAGGCTTAAATGATAGTACTATCTGAAGAGAAAGAGAACAGCTACAGTGTAGTACTTTTCTATATGTGTGCTATAGAGGGAGTTTTGAGTTGTTGCAGTATAGAGAAAACATTCTGTGTCTCAACATTTGGGTAAGCAGAAGACATGCTATGATTAGGAATACTAATACTTTAAACAGAGCATCCATATTGGTCGTGAAGGCAGATTTTATCTAATAGCTACAGAAGGCTGATACTTTCAATTGTACCAATATCTAGTTATGACTCTTGTATGAGTACATGTTCTTGAACTTTTGTTTCTCGTTGTTTTAATGCTAACGTTTAATCCTTTGAAGTTTGTGCTTATATGATAAAGAAAATATTCTGAATTACAGTTTATATATGAACTATAATATTTTGAAGTTCCTTTAAAATGCAAAACCTTATGTATTCATTATTGGGAAACAAACATTAAAGTTCTTTTTTTTTTTCCCAAACAAATTTTTTATTAATTTTCAAAAAAACAAATATACAAATACAGGCTTACATTAATATCAATAACAGCTCGTCTGCACCTAGGGTGCCGGCCGAGCGTCTCAAAAGTTTAGCATCAGTACACCTAATTATTTTATATCTATTTCTACCCACCCACCCACTCCCAATCCCCCCCCGGACTTCCCAGAATTGATTACAGGGTTACAAACACCTCATCCCAAGTCAAAATATAAATGCCCAAATTTAAGACAATCAAATATAAACATCCTTTAACTCTAAACATTAAAAAAACAATCAAATAAAACTCTAAGCATATATCTAATAATAATCTATCCATCTTACAGCCCATGATTTATCAGTAGATTTAAACAGTCGCAGGGAATCATTGTGGTATAGCACTGGATTGTTATCAGGGAAATCCAGATCGCAACTCCATGCTTGGCTATGGAAGCTAATTGGGTATCTTTAGGCAAGTCATTCTCTAAGTCTGATCTACCTCGCAGGGTTGTTGTATGGGGAAAATAGAAGGTGCTGTGTATACTGTCATAGATTTCTAGAGGAAAGGTAGGATATACATCCAACCGAAAAGTAAATTACTGTAGAAAGCACAAAAATAATTTTGCAATGAACCATTGCAAAGTAGTTTTTTAATTTACAGTTGTTTCATTTTTTTTTTGTTGGCTTGAAAAATGCTGTTAGTTCTATGCCACTGATTTTATTAGTTTTATGACATAGAAACATAATAAATATGGCAACCTTAAATTCATATTTAGTTACAGGAAAAAATATTAGGTTATATAAGTTTTCAGTTGCAGACTGGGAATATCAGTCTTTCCCAACCTGTAAATAATACAAGCCCAAGATTCCATAATAATGGAGCCAGCTTATGGAAACAATGTGCTTTTAAAAAAAATATGCAAAGAATATATATGAATGATGCCTGGACTGCACCATCTAAATATATATGCTCAGCATTGTAACATTTCAAATAATGTAATTTTTCAAAGCATTGCAAACAAATGACATATTTTATCAAGAATCTCACCATAATAACAAAAAATGACTTTGCCAAAGAAACACCCAGTTTAAACAAAAGCTTGTTCTTAAAATAACACAGGTTGCAGAATTGTATACAATCAGATTACTTCAATGTAATGCAAGTATCCTTTGTTTCAGAGTCAATGTACTTCCCCTAGGGATAATAATGTTTGATCCAACGACAGTGTATATTTCAAACCACTCCCTTCTGCTGATAAAACAGTAAAAAAGAGAAAAAGGGGTGGGGAAGTCCCAACAATATAAATTGAATATCTAATTTTGAATAGTACATAACACTGCTGCGGTATTTCAGATTAATTCATTTTTTTCATTTATTTTGAATTTACATAAGTTAATTGAAAAATAATGTTCTGGTTTTTTGTGTGCCTGTAACTTATATGTTGTTTGTTATTTAGTCAGAATGCCGTGTTAAATACTAGGTTGAGGAATTTTCTGTCAGTTTTATTGTATATTTAACTGGACCAAGCTGCTGGCTGGAGGCCCACTAATACAGAATAAATATATTGCTCATTCACTATTGTTTCTATAAAATATAAAACCTCAAATAGCATCTAAGGCAGACAGGTCATGTGACATCGTGCAACGTATCGGGACGGTTTTGCCATTGCCGGCAATGGGGTGGGCGCGGCTTCCGGATGATGCGTCCGGCCCACGGGCCGGCAGTTTGACACCCCTGATCTAAGGGCCTCTGTTCCATGATGACTACAGCTATGAGTAGAAACATTTTTGGTAGGGAGACCCCAATTGTCTTTTTTTTTTTTTGTTCAAAGAACTAAAATGTTCCAGACTTGAGTTTATGAAATTGTGTTATAATTTTTGATGTTTCTATCTTTCCTAAATCAAAGTGATGTAGCCAGTTGATGCTCATTCTGAAAAAGTGATATTATTAATTGTTTTATTGCATTAAAATGTGAATAATATAGATTATAGGTAGTTCTTGGTTGATAATGGTAATTGGCACCAGAATTTCCATCATTAAACAGTGGTGTCATAAAATGCAATGTCATATGACCTCATCATTTAGTGAGGGCAATCCCAGCAGTTTATGGGGCCATTTTAAGTTAGGCTTGCAGGTTGTGAAACAATGACCTACTCATGACTTTCTGCCATCTTCCAACAAGCAAAGGCAATGAGGAAGCTGGTAGGAGGTTGCTAGTCCTAGGTGGCCAAGCACCCACATTTTGTTCATGTAATTGTGAGGCTACTACAAGGCTCAATGTAAGTATCATTTTTTTCAGCACCATCATGACTTTGAATGGTCACTGAATGAATGGTTGTTAAGCAAAGATGATCTGTAAGTTAATAACTGAATTTGGTGATTGATATATACGTATATAAAAGATTGAGGGCAATAGAAAAAGGGGGCGACAGAATGAGGGGGCTGGATGGAGTCACTGAAGCAGTAGGTGTGAGCTTAAATGGACTCCAGAAGATGGTAGAGGACAGGAAGACCTGGAGGAACGTTGTCCATGGGGTCGCGATGGATCGGACATGACTTCGCAATTAACAACAACAAATATACGTATATATGTATGTATGTACACACACATACATACTGTACATACATATATACATACTGTACATACACACATGCATACACAGACATACATTTGTATATACACACAATAGTAATTAGAAATGATTAACACTGTGATGTTTTAGATAAAACTTTAAAAGTGAGAAAAAGTGTTTATATCAGTATGAAACATGATTTCTAAAATGTTGTAACATTGATAAACTCTTGCAAAATGGATTGGATCATTTTATGAGTCCTACTTTTTGATGAAATGGTTCTTTCCCCGAAATGTTTAAAATCGTTTGGGAAATAACGTTTATCCTATTCATATTTTGCATTATCTCTGCTGTTAAACCAACATAGAAGATTTGGTTGGAAAATTTGCCAACTATACATCATGGCAGATTTCAATTATGGTACTTGTCTGATCCTCAGATTCATATGGTCTGTTACTTCTTTTTTCCCCTCTCAAAGCTTGGCTGTGAGACAAGTTTTGCAGATCGCTGGCCAGAATGGGATAGGCTTTTGACACTTTCATAGTTTCCAAGGGCTGCTAAGGGTGTTGGTTTGTGAGACTGAAGAATCATGTGGGGGCTTTTTTTGGGGAGGGCTCACCCCTTTTCAACAGGAATTCAGCAAAGAGTGGGAGGGGTGTGGAAGTGTCTAATCAGAAGCAGGGAATAAATATTTGGGTGCTCCTATGCTTGCATACAGTGAACAGAGAAAAACTTCTTTCATCTTGTCAAGCAAGATAGGCAATAAATAAAAAAGGACTGTGCCCCTTTCATAAATATTTTCTAATTATTTTGCAAGGGTAACAGCAAAGAGAAGGGGAACAACTGGCGTAAAGGCAAAAACATCAATTCAGGAAAGGGACTGTGGAGTTTTATTTAAATAGGACTTTGAACTGTGCTCTGAACCACGTGCAGTAAAGTGACAGTGAAATGCATCTCTAGAGCCATACGTCAGGGTTAGTGCTGGTACAATACCTATTTTGGAAAATATCTATTGTCAGACTAGATATGCAAATGTTAAAACTGTAAAGGTAGGTACCCCTGTCTTTCTCTGGTTTTTCTGTGTGTGTGTGTGTGTGTGTGTTTGTGTTTTAAGTGCTTTACTCTTTTACTGATGAAGGTGAAAAGTCATAAGTAAAACAGTAGGTTTTATAGGCATTATAAAAAGAACATAGCTCTTATCTATTTGAGTTCAGTAATCTTATTTGAATTTTGTGTTGGCTTGCGGCATTCAAGCTCAGATAGAAATAAGCATATTGGGATAGAGGAAACTGATTTACAAGTATAAAATTGGGCTATAAATCGAAGCGTTTGTGCTTTCTTTGAGTGTCATAAGTTTCATTTTATCTTTTCCTTGCTTGCACATGATCATTTTATTTCCTTTTAGCTATCTCTTCATCTACATTCTGTGCTCTTTTTTTGCTATTCTGACTTTTCTATTGTGGGTAGGAAAGGAATATATTAGATGTATATTTTTGCTTTTTAGATTGATAGGTATTTAGTAGGGTATATTAGCATGGCCTTGATTTATAAGCACATTTTTAGAAGTCCATATTGGCGTGCTTAATCAATACCATTTTAAAATATTTATTTTCAAGGATGTTCCTAATTTTAAATTTAATTTTAAACAATATTTTACATTCTATGGGTTTCCTATGAAATAGTGGGCCTACCATGGAACTAAACACAGGATAAAAAATTTCAACCAACCAATATATGTACTAGTAGAAGTCAGAGCTAGAATGTCTGCCAACAAGCGATAAATAATAGTTGGAATACATTGCTATAAATTATAGGATTCGTAGAGTGAATACCACAGTTGAACAATGTAAGTTATTTGACAAATAATATTAAGTAAGAATCAGATAGGAGAAAGATTTTTGTTGTTGTTGTTCACTGTGATGTTTAACAGTAGTAGTCTAAAAAACATAGTAGACATACCTTTGGGATTGTAGTATCACTGACATGCTGCCAGTAACATCACCAGGTATGAGAAATGATAGCCTTGGCAGATACTATCTATAGAATCCTTACATTTGCTGTGTTTAGTTGAGGTTATAGGGATTATGCCAATTTTCAGAGGTATTCATTTTAGTAGTGTATTTCTATCTTTTCTTTCTTTTTGAGTGCACGTGGGGGTGTACATTGTATTCCTACAATAATAAGCCTATAAAGTAGGTAGACTGAGATAAAGCACTCAGTGAGCTCCATGGTTGAGCGTGGACCTGAATTTTGATCTCTCTGTTCTAAGTACAATAGTTTAACTACTGCCCTACACTGAACTGGCCCTTTCAGATTTCAGATGTATTTCTTCCTTGTATTCAGAAAGCCAGAAAATCAGAGAAAAACAGCCATCCCAACTATAATCTTTGTGGATAAGTATTTTTCTAAATTACCTTAATTATAGAACTGTGTGCATTACATTTTAAAAATAACACCGGTCCCATTTATTTAAGAAGCAAGTTAACTTGAGATATAAAGCCACTGACATACATGAATATTGGGAAAGCTTATTTTTCAAATGCTATCCAGATGATACTTAAGTGCAACCCCAGAACTTTGATATATAAACAAGTAATTCACCAAGTGTTGCAAGAAAGCTCTGTTGAAATATGTTCATTGACAGTGTTGTGTGGATTGAGAAACACAAATAGTAGATGACAATACCTCAAAACTTGCATGATTTATTTTCTATAGCACCTTTCTAAGTGTAAGTGTTCTAAGTGTTAAGAAGAGATTTCTATACGTCGCTGAACATTCACACTTTGATCTAGAGAGAAAAGTAAGAAGCTAGGAGCCCAGAATCGAACCAAATCTTAAATCAAAATATGTTGCACTCCAGATGTTAAATTACAACTTCCAGGAGCCCTAGTCTGTGTGGCCAGATGTGAAAGATTTTGGGAGGTAGTTCAGCAGTGTTTGGAATGTCATACACTATATACTTTTGTGGTAAACAAACAATTTCAGTGCTTTAGCTGGTTATACCACCAAGAGGAATAAGCTAAATGCAAGCAGGAGGTGAATAAACTTTTTTTCCCCAAGTCCTAGTAAATGCTTGGAGAAGTCACTGCAGCTTTCTTGGCAAGATCTTTCAGAAGTGGTTTGCCAATGCCTCCTTCTTAGGGCCAAGAGAGAGTGACTGGCCCATAGTCATTCAACTGGCTTTGTACTGGATTCGAACCCTCAGTCTCCCAGTTTCTGGCCTGGTGCCTTAACCACGACTACACCAAATGGGCTAAATAAATGGAACCCTCTAAATATTGCTGGTATATTCTGTTATTTTTCAAAACATTTCACCAGTTCCTTTTTTCCAAACTCATCATTTTTGTCACAGATGAAAAGGGGATCCAGCTTCTACAGTCACATGATTTTTTAAGAATTTGTCTCCTGTTGGAGAATCACCTTACTGTGATTAATACTTCTGCAGTGATAATTAAGTAAGAAATGTTGAAAGACTGGTAAACATAGTATATCCAGACTCATCATATGTTACTATAATTGACACATCCTGGACAATGCAGCTCCTGATTGCAAGTTGCCAGTTCATTAATAATGTTTCCTAGAGAGTGCTGATTGAGTAAAGCAGGGCTGCTTATATTCTTTTCCAAAACATGGAGCAAGAATTTAACAAAAGAAATGACTATTACCTTTTGCAGTGGTGTCTGCAAATGTACATAATTTGCATAAAGTAATACTTTTTCTTTTCTGTCATGTTGTAGAAATTTCTGATTAATTTCAGCCATGTGTAGATCAGCTTCACACTTTCCAGCTAATCATGTACTGGGAGACATATGATTTCTTCTGCAGTCTTCAGTTTAAGAGCTGACAAAGTTCTCTTAGCTGAAATTTGCATGAGCCAAATAATAACAAGATTAACTAAGGATCAGAATCTGCACCATCTTCTTTCCTTGGTTTCTTGAGTATAAATTTAATAGTAAGTTTTTAAAATGTATACAGTTTTCTGTGTGTTACTCATATGTGAACAATTCCACAGGTTTGCCTGTCTTGGGAAAACAGAGTAATGGTGTCTGGGTTATGGTATCCGATACTCGATAAAAATTAGTTTGCAGGAGCTAAAGGTAAAAATGATACAATCTTTTTATTAATCTGGGGCACAGTTGGTCAGGTCTAAACATATGCTTTTAGTAAGGTAACATGGTTTTAAAATGTCTGATTCATCATCTCCTTGTTTTGAAGTAGTTGCCTCATTCTGTAGACTTTGAATTGTATGCGCCATGGCTTAAACCCTACTGAAATTGTTTGTTTTGGCATGTATCACTTCAGGTTATATTAATGTGAAGGAGTCTGGTGGCTTTTTTTTTTTTTTTTTGCAAACAGTAGGGAGCCAGTCGAGGCAGGGATTTGTTATTGTGTTTAAAATTAATTTCCATACAATGAATGGTTTTGTCTACCTGTCTAAAATTTTACAAGTGATCACTGAGTGTTTCAGTAATGATCAAACTAGAAACTGTTTTTCTGTTCTCCTGTCTTAGACCCTATGATTGTTGCCTGACCAAGATTTTGGTGACAGCTGACCCTATGTAAAGGCTTGAACTTATTGGTTTTTCCTTGAAAACATTCCGCTTCTCGTCCAAGAAGGAAACTGAAGAAACTTCTTGGATGAGAAGTAAAACATTTTCAAGGAAAAAAAACAAACCAAGTCCAGATACCTTTTGGTAAGCATCTTTGGGATAGCCATGCACTTTGGGATAAACATGCTTCAGAACTGAAGAAGTTTCGTGGATGAGAAGCGAAACGTTTTCAAGGGGGAAAAAACCAATTCGCCTTTTGAAAAGCACCTTTGGGACTTCTCATGGTTAGTTCTGGGACTTTTAATGTTATAGCAGCATTATGGAATAAAGCTGGATTCCTACGTCATTGTTAGGCCGTGTAAAGCACACCGAAGGCAACACAGATGCCCTTGAAAGGTTGTTCTGTGCCTGTGTACACAAGGCTAGCGGATACATATACTGAATTACTTTATTCCAGCCAGCCTATCATTATGCAAACAACTGATAATTCTTGAACATTTTCAGCGTCAGTTTGTACCATTTGATAAAAGATACGCTTCCACTATACTGTAAGCTATGCATTTCCAGCTACTGGGAACTTAAGGCATGGAGGGACTTTCTACTTCACACAGAATGCATAGCAATCAGACCAGTCGTTCTGATTTGAGCAGAGAGGCACAAACTACCTCAGAAAACTTTGGAGGCAGCCCCAGAACCCTCCAATCATAAGCTTTAAAGTGACATGGTTAAGTGTTTGACTGGAGTGCAATAACATCAACTCCATTTTAATTAACTCTATGTGAATTGGGTGAAATTTCATTTTTATCTCGCCTCTCCCCATCATTATGTTTGTACATGTCTGCCTGCAGCACATCACTCAGAGTTCAGATGTGGCCTTCTGCCCAGAAATAGCTGTTAGATCACACCCAGTGCACTCATTTGGGGGAAGCTCCACAATTGGATTGTGAAGAAACGTGCTTCAGCTCAGGCTGTAAATGCCTTTAAATTGGTTCATATTGAGAGTATCTGTCCTGTTGTATTACTAGCTAACTTGGAAACTATATTTTGGATGCATGTGGTATTCATTACAACTTTGTGTGCTTCCTTTGACTTGTTCTGCCATTTCTCGTGTACAGGAGCATGGGAGAGAGAATAAAACAAAGTGGCAGTCGTACTTCTTTTCCCCATTCAAATTTATAAGCAGTGTATTGTAATACGGATTTACTTACTCCCTTTACCATCCAGTATCCTTTCCATAGGGTGATGTGCAAGAAAACCTTTAATCCTAGCTCCAAATAAGACAGAAATATGCATCATCGTTTGTAGCGAAGTTGGCAAAAATATACTGTGTATATTATGGCGTTCCCCAGCCTGTACTGTGTATTTCCCGGGTAGATGTTTAATCAGTGATTCATTGTTTGTTTTTTGCATAGATGGGCCCACACTGCGTATATACCAGTTCTGTGTACTAACAGTGAATTCATTGTTTCGGGGTGGATCAACATTGGAAAAATCGCTGTGTTCTTTGAGTATCATTCTAGCACTTGTAGGTTTTTTCACCTGTAGTGTCCTGTAGGGATGTGCAGAGCTCCAGATTCATTTCGTAGGAAGTGCTCTGGAATGTGCTAGAGTGGGAATGCAATAGCTGTTGCCTCCTTATTAAAGCAGGTGTGTCTCCTTTCAAGATTGTGTGGCTGGCTTGGAAGATTCCCTGCAGCACAGCCCCAGTATAATGGATTATAATGGTGCATCTATTAATGCTCCCATTAGATGTATATCCTGCCTTTCCTCCAGGAGCTCAGAGTAATGTGCTCATAACAACAACCCTGTGAGGTAGAATGGAGTGAAAAAGATTAATTGACACAAAGTTTCCCAATGAACCTCTATGCCTGAGAATAACCATAACACTGAATCTCCTAATCTAACTCCCTGACTACTACATCACTTGTCAGATAGACAGATAGATAGAGCAAATGGGGACTAGTTTATCCTACTTAGGTTAGCCACTTATTCTTTCAGAGTAAGAGCAGTTTGCTGTCTGTGATGGGAGTTTTAAGCTGAAAAGTGTTCTCCTTCTTTAATAGTTATCATGCTTCACAAGTTATTATCACTTCTCAGCCTTTAGGCTAAGATCACATGGGTATGTGTGGCATCATTTTATATGTTACTTGTTGGTAAAGCTCAGGAAAGTAACTCTCAAGCTCAGTTTGATTGTATTGTATTAACAAACATATCTTCAATAGTTTTTTTTTTACTATACATATTGCTTTGTGCTACTTTTCAGTAGCACAGACTTTCTTTACAATATGGGAGGTTGGGGGTGGAATGCAATTTCTATAAAAATGTTGTAGCTGGCAAAATCAGTTTTCAATCAGGACACTAAAGGAATGTGTAAAATAGGGACTTTTCAAATTGTGTAAAATAATATTTACTAGTTTGTATAAGCTTTTTTTAAAAAAACAAAACCTCTTTGATGTATTGGAAATCCTTTCTACTCTTACTCTGTGTTCTGCTGTGAGTTATAATCCTTATTTTGTTTATTAATAATCTGTTTGCCATATAGTACTCACCTTTTAATTTCTGAAAGAGTGAAGAATTAGCTTTTCCTACACAATCCAACAGTATTGTAAGGACCCACTTCAAAACCTCATCCCAAGAAAGCAAAACTCTTGGAGCAATTCCATTCCAAAAGGAACTTTTATTAGGAGAGGTTGACAGCAGGGTAAAGAAAGCAGGATCTGAGGGTTTCCCGCTCAGATCAATAGGTTAAAGGAGCATCAAGCAAACCCCACCCCAACAGTTCATCTGGTCAGTTTGAACTAGCCAATCCTAGGTGTTAAGTCTGATGTGGGAACGGAGCTGATAATGGAGTTCGTTCCCATGCCTGTGAAGACGTTGTTGGGTCTTCGCACCTTTCCCTTCCACAGCAAGAGATAAGCCAGATGGCAGGAGACACATTCCTTTCTCACCCCAGGTTGACAACAAGGGGGAACAGTTCAAAGAGCAAACAGAGCAAGCAGATAGAAAAGGCAGAGAGAAACCGGAAAAGAACAGAACTAAGCCCCCACTAAAGCAATGGGTTCTGACAAGTATTCCTGGTATTCTTGGCAAGTCAACAGTGCAGGCCCTCATCCCATGACGGTCTTGTGCCATTAATTCCCTGCATTATTCATAGGAGGAATGTGGCATGTCGTCAGGACAGTGTACATGATTGTAAGTACCACAGAGTTGAAGAGGGTGACCACTTGGACACAGGACTGGTCCTGCTGTGAAGCAGCAGATGCTGCTGGGAGGGAAAAACTAGAGAGCACATAGCTCAGTTAGTGTACACCTTTCAGATGCAGCGGAAGATGCTTGGACAGATGAAAATGTCCTTAATCTAGCTCTGGTTTGGAGAACAATCTCAATACCCAGGGTGAATTTTCGAGAGGAAAAAAAACCACATTTATAGGAAGAGAGGTGTTAAGGAAAATGTCACCAGTTGTCTGCAGTCTTGGCTTGGGAACCTACATGTGTTGTGAATATTGAGGAATTGTGCAGTTAAACAAGATAATAGAAGTTCAGCTGTTAGGCCCCTATAAGCATAAACCTGACTGAAATCAGCAAGCTTTACTTCTCATAAATGTGCCCAAGATTGTGCTTTTAGTTTTTTATTTTTATCAATTTTCCAGAGTTAGGGTTTTTTTTTGGGGGGGGGGGACTTTTTCAATTGAAGTTTTCTCCTCTAAGCCTAATGTTGGTAGACCTTTTGAATCCAACCAGTGGCAATTCTTCAGAATAAGACATATTTATATTGCACTGATTTCTCACAAAGAATGAATGAATGTTTATTCATTTGCTGTTTCTTAGAAGAGGCCTCTGTATCTCTCATAGGATAGAAAGTGGTAACTGCTTGATTTTATATTTTGAAAAGTGGAGGACCGAACATTAATTGCTTATTCCCTCTCTTCAGAAAGCTTTAAGAGACTCCCTGATGATAGTGATAAACAACTCCTCTTCCAAACAGTACCTGATTATGTATAATTTGAGAAATTGATTGAACAGTGTCCTATTTGTCATGAATACAAACGACTCTCACATTTATAGAACTGCCGAACTCAAGTCTCTGTGACCATTTTAATGGCAAAGTCATCTACAGCCTTCCGTTTTTTTTACTGTTAATTAACCGTTCTGCAACTGTCAGTTCTGTTGCAACTTTCACATCACATTTTAATTGTATATCCAATTTTATCTTTCTGAGAAACAGCTGTAACTATTTGGGCATCAATAAAAAAGAAAAGTGGTTGTGTCCAGTTGATTCTAACTTGGATCTTCAAATATTAATCGTTCATCATGGCTGTTGTCACCGATAGGCTGGAGATCATTGAAATTTTATCCCTGGGTATTAATATATGGAGGAATGTATTCTTTCATAAGATGTTGTAGCCTCCCCTGCCCTTGGGATTAACTGTTGAGAAGAAATACAGGTGAATCCTTGAAATGGGTTCCTTTATTGGTAATAAATGACGTGACGCAGATGAGACTTGCAACAATATACTGCAGGATTCAGTTATGAGCCAAACTTTCCCTTTCCTATAATATTCCAATTCATGGTTTCCCCCTCTCCTTTTCCAAGTCACTCCGGGCTTATTTTGCTGTTTTTCCCTTCAGATCTGCCTCTGTATCCTCTTTGGTTTGTGGATGATGCCTTTATAACTATGTAAGGATTGGCATTTGCAAAACTGTTTTTATTACGATTGCAAAGTGATGCTTTTCAAAAAGTGTTTTTAAAAAGTGCTTGTGTTAAATTATCAAGAGCAGCTAGAGCTTTCTTCAGCAATGAGATAACGTAAGAAAGATTCTTATATTAACAGCTGATTTGACATGCTTTCCTGAAATGCCGTAACAACCCTGGCTCAAAGCATAAATATCTGTAGCAGATTTGGCTATAACCTACAGCTCAAAGGATGGTTTTTGGCCTTTTAAAGTAAGAAAATGTCATTTGGACTTGGAGCTGACTGAAAGGATTTTCAGTTTCCAAGACTGCTGCTGTCCAAAGGTCAGTTTATCAGATCTACAGAAGACTCAGAGTTGTTTCAAGAGAAAGTCTTCAAGTTCCAGAGGGATACAAAAAATGTTTCCCAGGATTTTGTTAAACCTTGTGGTTTAAATCCAGTAGTAAACAGTTATGGGACTGATTTCTATATTGATGGAATTAACCACCCTTCCTTTCAGATGAATTTAACTCCTTAAAGGGAATACATGATTCAAATCTTTAGGATTAAATAAAAATATTTTAGTGTAATGGTTGCAACTTAAAGACCAGTGATTATTTTGTTGCAATATAAGGCTACCGCATAATTTATGAAACATTTATCTTTGTGCTTGCAAGATCAGGAAGTATCACCCATGAAGTACAGATTACTATGAATATAAGTGGTTTATTTCCAATGATTTTGCACTCGCTTGCACTTAGTATAAGTGGTTTATTGCTTGCACTTAATATAAGTGGTTTATTTCCAATGATTTTGCACTAGCTTGCACTTAGTGAAAAAAAAACTTGTTTTCATCAGATCCTCCCTCATTCTCTCTCCTGCACCCAACATTTCGGGTCTTATCTTTAAAATTTGTTTTAAAGAGTTTTACCATTCTAAAAGATAATCCAAACTGAAATCAGAAGAAAAATAAAAGAATAGAAAAGAAGAAATGCAAAATGCAAAAAGAAAAGAAACAGAAAAGAAGAAAGGAAAAAAGAATAAAGAAGTGATTCCTGATCTTCCTTGCAAACAAATACAGGCAAATTAATAGTTCCCTTACCCATTATGCATACCTCACTTCTTCCCATACACCACTGGTCAATTCACAAATCCAAAAATTATTGTCATTTTGGTCCATATGTCATAAAAACTGATAAAGGGTTTCCAGAATTTTATAAAGATGTTCCATATTTTAGCCCTGATTAAGCAAGCTAACATTAAATTATATTGTTTTTTTTCTAACAGTCTTAATCTTTAGTTCATCAAGTTGCTGTTTTAAGATTGAATCTCCGTGCAGACTGTTTTCTCCCACCTCAAAGATTTTTTCAAGGTTTTAGAAAGCCTCTTTTGAAAATCCAATTATAAGTCCTTTTTATCTCTTGATTTGTCATTTGTGTTTCCACCCTGTTGCCTCTTTTTACAATCCTCAATTTCTTTATTTTCCAATATTTCATGAGCTAGGATTTGTACTCCCTCTTCATCCTGTCTCTCCATAGAGTCTTCTGTATTTTTGTGTCACATCTTTCAAGACTTTGCAATGTTCTTCAAAGAATGCATTTACTGGTACAGAGGTAATTGCTGTCAGACTGATTATAAGGTTCTCTCCCATTCCTTTGAAATGTTTCAAGTATCATACTGTGTGCTTTATTTGTCATTTTACTTGCTCTTGCCTTACAATTTAATTTTTCTTCTTCCTACTTAGAACTTTAGTCCCTCTAGTGGCCCATTTCTATATTCATGAAGTCTCAGGTTTCACTATTACTTTGTTTTTGCTTTCAGGCAATAATCTGTTTCCTGGTAGACAAAACAATTTGTATTCTCACGTAACTATTGTTTTGTTTACTCAATTTTTCAGAAATCTTAAAAAAAGTCTTAATATTCCAGATTTAATCTGGTCCCTTAATCTGTTTTAAACTTTTTAAAATAAAATTCTTATGCAGCTTTTTGCCTTTTGCTTTTTATTCTTTATTTTTTAAAAAATTACTATTTAACTTTTCTTCTATTTTGGGATGAAATTTTACTGACTAAGTAGTTTTTCAAATCTGTTGTTTGGAAAGTCTCATTTAACTGTAAAATAATTGTAAATCTAAAAGTGGTTAGAAAATGCAATGGTTGAACCCAGTGTCCTTAAAGGTTCTGTCATGGTTGAGAGCTTGATGGCTTCCCTTGTCTCCCGGTGCTCAGACCAATAGGACCAACCAGTGGTGGGATTCAAATATGTGAACAACCGGTTCTCTGTGTGGATGCTGCTTCCGGAAGTCCATTCTGGGCCTGGGCAACAAAAAATTAGCTACCGGTTCTGCCGAAGTGATGTGAACTAGCTGAATCCCACCACTGGGACCAACTGCTATCCCACTCTCCTTGCAAGGAGCAACTGTCCAGAGCATAATTTGGTGATCTCTCATCCTCTCCTTATAAAAATCTACTGCCTTGCCTTGCACAAATGGAAACTTTTAACTAGCGATAAAATTATCCTTGCTATTCCTAACATTATTGACCAAGTCTCATATCATCTTTGCCAAAATTCAAGTTTATTGATTGCTGCCACATTTCTGTGTTATCATAAGCTAAGATGAAATTGCATAAAGTATCCTACAGCCTGTTGCTTCATCAAGTTAAAAACAAAAAGTATATGCAAAAATATTTCTTGTGGAAGAGATCTCTAGGTTATTTTTTAAAGAGGTAATATGTAATTATGTACAAAATTCTCTGTGCATGGTTTTGATCTATAAAGTCCTAGATGGCTTGGTTTTTAGGTGCCTTAGCAGTTAGTCCTTAGGTCAACCTGCTTCAAATAAAACCTATACATGTGATCTGGATATCCCTCATGGAAGTGAAGATCCCACCTGAGTACTTGAGGTTTGGGGAGGTAGGAGCCAGTACTCCTTTAGTTATAACTCCAGATGGGATCCAGTCTCTTGACATTCAGGAAGGAGGTGAAAACTGAGCTGTTTTGTAACACTTTTACTACATAGATTGTTGCTAGAAGGGAGATGAACAATATTTCTTTCATATTGCTGATTTTTTTATTAGATTTATTATGTATTGGCTTATTTTAATATGTGCTATTAACTACTGGGAGTCTTGCCAGAGTGTGATAGTATAAAAATGTAAGTAGGTGAACAATATTACCGTACTATAAATTATTTAATGAAGGTTGTTCTGCAGAATGTAGATCTTCTATTCTAATACCCTTTTTAAACTTTGTATGTCTAATTATTTTTTAGTAGATTTAATATTATTGGCAGCAAGAATCTCTAATGTAAGTAAGAACCTTTTTTTCCCCCAAAAAATTGCTTTTTAAAAAGAATTTTACAAATCATGGACAAATTTCAAAATTTGCAAGACATTGGGAAACTCTATGTCGTGAGATTCTTGCGTTTCTTCTAATTCTCTTAGAAATTAAGTTTTGAGGCCCAAGAAAACACCGATGCAGAATGGGAACTGTGTGTATGTGTTATTCTGCTACAAAAGTTCCTGCTTCATTTGCAGAGATTAAATTACTGGGATCAGATAATTGAGATTATTTAGGTGATTTAACTGGCAATACATTCATATTAGTCTTGCCATTAGTCGTGAATTCTACTCAGATGTGGTAGTTTTAATATGTCTGACATGTTAACAATTGCAATGAAATCTATTGAAGGTCCATCCATGACCAGGAGCAATCCATTATTGTCATGGTTGTCTCAGCAAAAAATACTTTTGCGAAAGCAGTTTTCTCACAATTTGTATTAGGCCATGTCTTGTAATAATGCTCATTAATTCCAGGAACCACTTAATTTCCCCCCCCCAAGAAATTATACTGTTAAGTGCTGCTACATTCCGGACTTAAATCCCCTTGAGGCATTGCAAAGTCTTTGATTGTGCAGTTTTAACTTTATGTATATATTTCCTTGTAGCACTTCCTCGATGTTTGTACAAGTATTTACATATTTAACATTTTTAAAAAAAAGTCTAATGAAAGAACAAAGAATTCCCCCCCCCCAAATATTCAGTCAAAGCCTTACAAAAAAGCCATTTTGCAGTTTTTTGTGGCGTAGCTGACAGTTACCAATGCATTACATTTTAGAAGAGAGGAAGGGAGCATAAAATCTCCATCACAGCTGGCCTTTATTTAAATAGCCATTACTGCCCTTTCCTTCTGTCTAAACCTACCAAAAACCCTACCCAAGCATTCTTGAAAAGGGTTTCTACAATATTTAGGCTGGTGGATGTCCAGACCTTTATACATGGGAAACAAAATGTAGGAAAACCCCCCCACTAAAGTTAGCAGTGCAGTTTATAACAAAATATTCTTGAAACTGGAGCTTTTGTTCTATTTAGGAATTAACACGGGAAGCCTGAGTTGCTTTTAATCTACCTACAACTAAGAGTTATAGTGAGGGAAAGTGAAGGAATTGGGTGAGAACCTGAACTACACAGCTCAGGGTCAGAGGAGAAAGCTGAAGTGAAAGAGGAAGGAAGTGATAAGAGTCCTGATAATAGCCATCTGACTGATAAGGGGCTTGTTTCCTAAAGATATCCAAAGAAGCCTTTTAGACAAGGAAAGGAAACAAAAGTGAAGAATCCTGTGCTAACTCTGTCTTTTGCCCCTAATGAGAAGTAGGTTTAGGGGTACAAAAAGCCACAGCTTACAAAGGAGAATTGCAAGTAGTTCCAGTTCTTTGTGTCACTGCTATTGCCCAGCCCTTTCTCCAGGCATCCACCTACTGCAGAAAGGAGTTCCTCAAAGACTCTGCTCAGCTGACTGTTAATAAACCTGAGTATAGTTCTCAATCAGGGCTTTTCAACCATTGTACCACTTTTAAGATATGGCAATATCCAAGTACCACCAATCGCCTAGCAAGGTGTCAAAAACTTGATGACCCCCCCCAAAAGGAAAAAAGTGATAAAGTACAGGTAGTCCTCGATTTACAACAGTTTGCTTAGTGACTGTTCGAAGTTACAATGGCACTGAAAAAAGTGCCCCCCCCCAAGGCACAGCCGAACAAGACACCTGCCTGCCCACCCGGCGGTGCTCTTCCTCCTGTCCGAGGTTTTCATTGTTGTGAGCATTTCTGTTGAGGATTGGCAGAGGGGGTGGGGTGGGGGTGTTTGGTTTTTATTCCCCCCGTCTGCTGGGTGGTTGCAGCAGATTTTGGTCACTTCACATGACCCTGGGACACTGTGATTGTCATAAATATGAATCAGTTGCATCTGATGGTAGGATCTTAATTTGATTGACTTTGCTGTTTATTGTTTTTCCTTTGGCTTCCGGTCCAATATCTCCATTTTTGAGATCCCTGAAGGAGAACATGAAAGGGTGCCTGCAAGCAGGGTGTCAGAAAAAGCAATCCTTTATGGCAGGATGGCAAGTAAAAGTATACAGTCAAATCCTGACACATATGTAAAAAAGGGCAGTAGGGTTTCAATAGCATGACTGTGGCCATCATCTTGATTTTTTTTTTTGTCACCGTCCCCCATGGACACCCTTTGCTTACATAAAGTGTTTAAACAATCACAAGAGCAGTAAAGGCCACAAAATTATTAGTCATACATAACCACACATTGAGAAGGATAGCAACTCAAGGGATTATAACCATCGGAGTAGACTAACAGGATTAATCCAACACATACTTCTAGATGTTTGTTCCTTAATACACAAATGAAGGTGATCTGCTTACTGCCGTGTGCTAGCTGCCACAGAAGTACAGGTAATCCCCTAGGTACGAATGTACGAATGTTCATTTAGCGAGTTTTCACAAAAACTAATTTCTTCAGAAGGGGTACTTACATTAGAAATTCAAAATTGTGAGCAAAAAGAGCCCTTTGTAGCCATGTGACTTGGATTCGGTTAAGTGCTGTAGTGGCGGTCATTTTTGACTCTGACTTGCCTGGGCCGGTAGGGTTACGAATGCAATTTCCTAAAGCTGGAAGGGTTGTTCTTTTTTTGTGTGTGTGTCCCTGGTCACATGGCTAAACAAGAGCAGAGCCTGCACCGGTTTGCTTTTTGCTTTTTTTGTGCTGCGTGGAGAATCTGCTGCTGCCTGGGCTTGAAGACTGCTTCTAAATTATTTTTTTTTAAAAAAATTGTTACCGGTACATTTTCCTTGAAACTACTTGTAGAAATGATAGCCAGGATCTACACAAAGCATTCTATAACGTTGTGTTCCTTGCTTTTATTTTGGAGATTAGTGTATATTACTGTAGTTTGTAGGTTTTAAATTTAAATTGCCTCCAGAGGTTGTGGGTACCCCATCATTGGAAGCTTTTAAGAAGAGACTGGATAGGCATTTATCAGGAATACTCTGTTGTGAGAACAGTGGGTTAGACTAGATGACCTCAAGGTCCCTTCCATCTCTATTACTGTTGCAAACTGAGAGTTCTGCAAATCCCTCCCACAGCTCCCTCTGGGTGCCTGGCTGGAAACTCTTATGCTAATTAGTGGCAAGTGTTTTTTTTAAAGCACTTGCTCTGGGCAGCTGAAGATGCTTGAGCTAACTAGCAACAGGTTTTTTGTTTTTTTGTTTTTAAAAAGCAACTGCAATGGCTGCAAGCCCTGCTTGGAGGCAGTTTAGTTCCTGAGTGGGCTGCAGCAGAAACAGCTGGAAAAGCCCGGTGGCAGCCATCAGTTAACAAATAAGAGGAAATAGTAAGTCATATCTTCATTCCTTTAACAAATTCAATTAATGAATTTGATTTGTAAAATTGAGTCTGATTCATTTGACAAAATTTTTGACTCACCAAACTAATGGGCAGGCTCCATTAGGTTCGTACCTTGAGGACTACCTGTATACAGCACCTGTGTTGCATGTCCCACATTGGCTACCTATAGGCTTCTAGGTACAATCCAAAATGCTGCTGTTTTTATGTACTAATATTTAATCTGGATCATAACATTCACTCATGCCTTTATTGGAATTTAAATATACTTTTACATTTATTGTGAATGCTTTATTAGCCTGTTTTTTCCATAGCTTATTTAGCAGGTTATAAATGCAAATAGTCTAAATTCTTTTGAACATGAGAGCCTCCCTTATTGGTTCCATTTTATGTTGCCATTCTTTACTTAAAATTTCATCTGATGAGGTTGATGGAACATGGGACCCATATTTTAGAGGCCAAATATCTTAATTAGGTTTCTCATGGAGTGTTGACTGTGAAGGAATGTCGGAAATGCAAATTCCATTCTTAATTTTAGTAGAAAAGAGTAAAGTTACATGTTGGCATGAACAGACTTGAAAGTTTCTATTGAGTTTTTGCTGACATACATCAAGGAGAGTATTGTAGAGCTGGAAATTCCACAGAAAAGAGCATTTTTGCAGAAAAGTTGGGAGATTGCAGTAACTATCTTGCGAGGAAAGATTACAACATTTGAGGATTTTAACTTTAAGCAAGAAGACTGAGAGAGGTGAGGCAGACATGCTAGATGCATGTAAAACATGTATGTTGTAGTTGGATGCTAGAATCCAGGATCAGCCAATAACATTCACTGATTGGAGAGGGAGGACAGAAAAAAGGTATTTCACTAGAGCAGGGGTAGGCAACCTTGGCTCTTTTATGACTCGTGGACTTCAACTCCCAGAATTCCTGAGCCAGCATGGCTCACCTTGGAAACCTCTCCCTTTCCCCTCAGCATGGCTGGCTCAGGAATTCTGGGAGTTGAAGTCCACAAGTCATAAAAGGGCCAAGTTTGAAGATCCCTGCTTGTGGACTTCAACTCCCAGAATTCATCAGCCAGGCATGCTGGCTCAGGAATTCTGGGAGTTGAAGTCCACGAGTCATAAAAGAGCCAAGGTTGCCTACCCCTGCACTAGAGCATAGTTATATCTTAGTATGGAATTAGCTTGTCTAAAATATAGCAATGGCTGTTTATTTGAACATTTTATATAGGGATTAAACCAATTCATGGAAGATAATGCTGTCAATGGCTATTAGCCACCACAGTTATTTATTGTTTCTCCTAGTGGCATTATGTTCCTGATTACCCATTACTAGGAAACATTTGTGAGAGTGTGGTGTTGTATTAGTGCCTCACTTGAAAGCTTATGGGTGTCATATCTGCCACTGTGGGAATAAAATGATAGAGTAAGAGGGGCTTTGGATCAGATCCAGTAGTGTTTTTTTTCTGTTCTTTCTTCCAGAGTGGCAACAACTCTCTGCTTCTCTCTTGTTAAGAAGTATCATGTAAAGAGACAGGGAAGAAGCATTCTGGTATGGGAATTGTCAAGGGAAGAAGAGGAGGAAGGAGATGTAGCCAGCTTATATATCAGGGGTGGCGAACCTATGGCACGGGTGCCAGAAACGGCACTCAGAGCCCTCTCTGTGGGCATGCGCGCCGTCGCCCCAGTCCTAGGCCTTCAGCTGGGTTTTATAAAACCTTTTCGCTTTAGGCCTCCACCGCCGTGTTCCCCCCCCCAAAGGTTCAATCAATCAGTCAATTTCAACTTCTCGAGGGAAAAAAAAGATCTTTGCAAAGTTGGAATTGATTGATTGAACTTTTTAGTCCCACCCAGTCTGCTGTTACCACCACAGCCACGCCCACCCAATGGGCCACACCCACCCGGCACTGGACGATGGATAAGTGGGTTTTGGGTTGCAGTTTGGGCACTCGGTCTCTAAAAGGTTCGCCATCACTGTTATATATAAACCTGTCAGCCATGAGGCACCAGAAGGTGCATTGTGAGTGAGGGCTTGGATGGTGATTGTAGAAGAGTGAAGGGGCTTTTTGCAGAACACCAGCCTAGAGAAAAATATAAAGCAGGATTCCCCCTTTCCAACCCCTATTAAGCCTGTGGAATTCCAGTTTTCTCTATTGACAAGGCTTACACTAAAATTGCTGTGTATTTCAGGTCTCAAAATAGTGGGAAATCATGCTACGCATTAATTTTGGCAATGATAGGCAGAGAGAATTAAAAAAAAAAAGAATTAGTGGAACCTCAAAAAGTTGCACAGCAATCTATCTATATAAATAAAAATGTAAATGTTCGTTTGTTCAAAATCTTAAATCTCCGAAAGTTCTTCACCGATTGCTTTGAAATTTTGACACAACGTTGCATTCGAATACGTGCGTGTTTTTATATACCTATATTATATAGATGGCACACCTGTGACAGGTAAAACATGCTTTTTTAAAAAAAAACAGCGCCATCTGTTGGACATAAAAGCAACACACGCTTTTACCAGACTGAGCCACAGCAACGCATGGCCGGGTACAGCTAGTGTTTGAATAAACATATTCAAATGAAATTTAAAATGTTAATAAAACAAGAATGCTTTATTAAGTAAACTACAACAGCAGCAAATTATTTAAACCATTAAATGTTTTCATCACATAATTTAAAATGTATGATTGAGAGAATTAGAAATTCTCCAGCACTGGAGATGGAGGATCCACCCATGGGTAGTAGACTGTATTCCTGCCCAATCAGATTAAGTCAGCCAAAGTTGCCACGCCCGTCCTGGACCCTAGATCCCAGTCTTGACTTAATCTTGCCCATGGACGGACGTATAACTCTGGCTCTCAGGCAGGTATAGTCTGGACTTTGGGTGAATCCTCCACCTTCNCGTACCTTGAGGACTACCTGTATACAGCACCTGTGTTGCATGTCCCACATTGGCTACCTATAGGCTTCTAGGTACAATCCAAAATGCTGCTGTTTTTATGTACTAATATTTAATCTGGATCATAACATTCACTCATGCCTTTATTGGAATTTAAATATACTTTTACATTTATTGTGAATGCTTTATTAGCCTGTTTTTTTCCATAGCTTATTTAGCAGGTTATAAATGCAAATAGTCTAAATTCTTTTGAACATGAGAGCCTCCCTTATTGGTTCCATTTTATGTTGCCATTCTTTACTTAAAATTTCATGTGATGAGGTTGATGGAACATGGGACCCATATTTTAGAGGCCAAATATCTTAATTAGGTTTCTCATAGAGTGTTGACTGTGAAGGAATGTCGGAAATGCAAATTCCATTCTTAATTTTAGTAGAAAAGAGTAAAGTTACATGTTGGCATGAACAGACTTGAAAATTTCTATTTTTTTGCTGACATACATCAAAGAGAGTATTGTAGAGCTGGAAATTCCACAGAAAAGAACATTTTTGCAGAAATGTTGGGAGATTGCAGTAACTATCTTGCGAGGAAAGATTACAACATTTGAGGATTTTAGCTTTAAGCAAGAAGACAGAGAGGTGAGGCAGACATGATAGATGCATGTAAAACATGTATGTTGTAGTTGGATGCTAGAATCCAGGATCAGCCAATAACATTCACTGATTGGAGAGGGAGGACAGAAAAAAGGTATTTCACTAGAGCAGGGGTAGGCAACCTTGGCTCTTTTATGACTCGTGGACTTCAACTCCCAGAATTCCTGAGCCAGCATGGCTCAGCTTGGAAACCTCTCCCTTTCCCCTCAGCATGGCTGGCTCAGGAATTCTGGAAGTTGAAGTCCACGAGTCATAAAAGGGCCAAGTTTGAAGATCCCTGCTTGTGGACTTCAACTCCCAGAATTCATCAGCCAGACATGCTGGCTCAGGAATTCTGGGAGTTGAAGTCCACGAGTCATAAAAGAGCCAAGGTTGCCTACCCCTGCACTAGAGCATAGTTATATCTTAGTATGGAATTAGCTTGTCTAAAATATAGCAATGGCTGTTTATTTGAACATTTTATATAGGGATTAAACCAATTCATGGAAGATAATGCTGTCAATGGCTATTAGCCACCACAGTTATTTATTGTTTCTCCTAGTGGCATTATGTTCCTGATTACCCATTACTAGGAAACATTTGTGAGAGTGTGATGTTGTATTAGTGCCTCACTTGTAAGCTTATGGGTGTCATATCTGCCACTGTGGGAATAAAATGATGGAGTAGAGGGGCTTTGGATCAGATCCAGTAGGGCTCTTTTTCTGTTCTTTCTTACAGAGTGGCAACAACTCTCTGCTTCTCTCTTGTTAAGAAGTATCATGTAAAGAGACAGGGAAGAAGCATTCTGGTATGGGAATTGTCAAGGGAAGAGGAGGAAGGAGATGTAGCCAGCTTATATATCGGGTGGTGAACCTATGGCACGGGTGCCAGAGACGGCACTCAGAGCCCTCTCTGTGGGCACGCGTGCCGTCGCCCCAGTCCTAGGCCTTCAGCTGGGTTTTATAAAACCTTTTCGCTTTAGGCCTCCACCGCCGTGTCCCCCCCCAAAAAAGGTTCAATCAATCAGTCAATTTCAACTTCTCGAGGGAAAAAAAAGATCTTGCAAAGTTGGAATTGATTGATTGAACTTTTTAGTCCCACCCAGTCTGCTGTTACCACCACAGCCATGCCCACCCAATGGGCACACCCTCCCAATGGGCCACACCCACCCGGCACTGGACGATGCATAAGTGGGATTTGGGTTGCAGTTTGGGCACTCGGTCTCTAAAAGGTTCGCCATCACTGTTATATATAAACCTGTCAGCCATGAGGCACCAGAAGGTGCATTGTGAATGAGGGCTTGGTTGGTGATTGTAGAAGAGTGAAGGGGCTTTTTGCAGAACACCAGCCTAGAGAAAAATATAAAGCAGGATTCCCCCTTTCCAACCCCTATTAAGCCTGTGGAATTCTAGTTTTCTCTATCGACAAGGCTTACACTAAAATTGCTGTGTATTTCAGGTCTCAAAATAGTGGGAAATCATGCATTAATTTTGGCAATGATAGGCAGAGAGAATTAAAAAAAAAGGATTAGTGGAACCTCAAAAAGTTGCACAGCAATCTATCTATATAAATAAAAATGTAAATGTTCGTTTGTTCAAAATCTTAAATCTCCTAAATTTCTTCACCGATTGCTTTGAAATTTTGACACAACGTTGCATTTGAATACGCGCGTGTTTTTATATACCTATATTATATAGATGTCACACCTGTGACAGGTAAAAACATGCTTTTTAAAAAAAAAACAGCGCCATCTGTTGGATGTAAAAGCAACACACGCTTTTACCAGACTGAGCCACAGCAACGCGTGGCCGGGTACAGCTAGTGTTTGAATAAACATATTCAAATGAAATTTAAATGTAGATGGCAAAAAGTAGATGGCAAAACAAGAATGCTTTATTAAGTAAACTACAACAGCAGCAAATTATTTAAACCATTAAATGTTTTCATCACATAATTTAAAATGTATGATTGAGAGAATTAGAAATTTCAGCATTTAGTTAAACACAATCCCAGATGTGGGGGTGGGGAATCCATGCTTGCATTGCATAATCAAGTAAAAGTCTTTTTAGGATGTATATCTGTGATATTTGGATACCATCTTAATTTGGCCACATTGTCTTGTTTGTTTGATAATGCATGGTAAAGTTTACTGATTATGTACTTGCTTTTCTTTCTGTGTTTATATAGTTTCTTTTAATTTTAAAAATCCATTGGGGATAGAGGATCTTCTAGTATCCAGCTAGTGTTTAGTTTCCCAGTATTGGGAAATCCAATATTTCCCATTGAATTTACTTTGTCTAATTTTTTTCTTTTTCAATTTTTTGTTTTATTATAGGCGGAAAGCCAAGTCAAAAGCTCCTCTTCCTCCACCTGAAAGTAAAGTTACTGATTGCTCATCTTTTGATGATCTAGAACTAGCTAACTGCACTATGGACCAAAAAGAAAATGTGATTGACAGAGACATTCAGCTGTCTGTGCTTCTTCCCGGAGAGGTGATCAAGACTACTAATATTAATGGCAGGTATGTTGAACAAAAATTTGAAGCTGTTTTGTGGATGAAAACTGGATTTTCAGAAGGGTGTGTGTGTGTGTCTATATACACACTTATAATTTATTTAAATGATTTACATAGCTGCCCATCTCACACACACATTCTGAGACTTTCAGTACTAATGCCAAGATAGAACTCTTTCACATTTTATTTTATTTATTTATTTATTTATTTTATAGGATTTATATGCCGCCCTTCTCCCTTCATGGGACTCAGGGCGGCTCACAGCATATTAAAACATCATACAAAAAAAAAAAAAATTTCCCCTACTAAAAACCAATTAAAACCCAAATATTGGTAGCTGTGGCTCTTTAAAATCGTTAAAAATTGTCCCTATTTAAAACTCACCCTAGGTCAGGCCCGCTTGTTGAAAAAGCCATGTCTTGAGGGCGCGGCGGAAGGT